>NC_036244.1:19805731-19840017 GCF_002742605.1 Olea europaea var. sylvestris | reverse complement strand
AAGCCCCCCCCCCCCCCAAGATTACACCTGTAGGAGTTGTAGGCTATAGGAGTCGGCCCTGGATTTTCCTTTTTCTGCAGTCACTAAGAAAGCCTTTCATGCTGTAGGCAACAAAGAGAGATAATGTGAGCAAAGCGAGAACTTGTGTCACCAAAGGCATTTCAATTGGCAAAAATCAAGCTAATTCGTCTTCTTTTAAGGGGAAAAAAGATTTCTCTGAGGCCATTGGGAAGATAAAAGAACTTTCTGTGAATCCGTCTTCAGAGGACATTCCAAGGAAATGTTCTAAGTCAAATTTACCCGATTCAGAAGATGAGGCGATGCAACAAGAAATGGAAGTGTTAGAAGAGTTTCACAGCTATGAACTTTGCTGCAAGAGCCAAAAGACAAGGATACTAGACTCATTGAGTACAATTAATTGCAATAACAGATTAAATCATCAGTTTTTATTTCGTTTTTATTCTGTCTAGTCAACTAACTTCCACTTTCTGGTGTTAGGTATTACTGACACTGAATCTCTCGCTTCTCCACCATACATGGCAGTGGTAATATCTTCAGTTCATTTCTCTTTGATATTCTTGCAGTGCATGCTTTTTTAGTCAAGAATTTAACTTTATTTCCATCTTTAATGATATCCATTCAACCTCCAAACAAGTAATATTTTATCTTATTACTTTTCTATAATAGCGTCTGATATAATGACTCCTAGTTCTTAATTACCCTGTGCTGCTTATGGAACAAAAAGAAAAACGTAGAAAGAAGTTCAAGGCTTCAGAGGAGAGAATAGCTTTAAAAATTGAAAAACTGATTCGCGAAATGTCTCCTGTTCACGTACCCAAATCAAAGGGACGAAAAAGGTCTGAAGAGGAGAGAATGGTTTTGGCAATTGAAGAGATGATTGACGAGATGCCTTCTGTTTACATACCCAAATCAGAGGGATCAGGTACACTCTAGGAGAGGATGGAATTAGGGTCTGAAGCTGAGAGAAGTCTGATGAATCCTTGATCCTCTCGTGATCTATGTAATTGGACTACCTGGTGATGTTCTTCATTACTTTTGCAAAGACTGATTATATAGATTGTTACGCCTCGATTATTCGCGCCTCGATACCGAAGTGCCATCTCACCACCGAGGCCGAGATCAAGTAGACCCTACGCAGCACCAATTACTCCGACCTGAAAACGACCCTCCCGAAGCTTCTCCGAAGTGATATATCGATTCCTACTACTGATCTGCCGAAGCATCTCACCTCCGAGGTCGAGATCAAGTGGACCCCGGTTAGAAGATCCGCCGCCAATTTAAGATTTGTCCTGCACCTAAGGTTTAAATTGATTTGACGTCTCCATGAGGCTATTTGATGTGACTTATCAACTTTATGTCAATTCAACTCGGGGGAAACAAACTGTCCGCCCACTCTACAAGCGCGGCTGATTGACACCTATGAGCAGACGCTTCATACCGTCAGATGTACACACGCGTTCCACATCCAGCGGTTCATACCACCTATAAATACCCAAGGTTTGGCAAGAGATAAAGGAGATGAAACTCTCAATACATAGCATTCCATAACAAGTTTATATATTCTCCTCCCCTTTATTGATTGATTTGTGTAGCCCCTGGGCACTGTTCCGACCACCCAAACCTTACTTGACCGTCGGAGTGTATACAGCCGCCACCACCCCCGTCGGTTCCGACCGTGTACGCCTGACCGTTTGTTCATTTCGCAGGGAAGAATACGTGGAGTAGCTATAAGTTGGCCACGTGGAGGAGCCATTTTTGGAGGTCAACAGTTTGGCGCCGTCTGTGGCAAACTCACTCCCCATTTGAAGTTTTGCGTTCCCCATCGGAGAAGACACCGGAAAATCGACGACTGACCCTGAAAAGGGGGCATTCTTGAAAAAGAACAAAGTTGAATTACAATCCAAGTTCTTACTACGCTTAAAAAAAAGAGGTAGGATGAGCTACAGCCGTGAAGACAATCCCATGAGAGAGGCCTCTGAAGAAGAGGTACTCCATAACAATGTTACTCATCAGAGACCGCATCACCGACGTCGACGAGGCGAAAGAACAGCCATACTCACTGAAGGAATGGCCCAGATAGCTGCGGGTATGAGAGACATAGCAGCTCAGAATATGGCGATGCAGGAACTTCTCATGCAAGCCCAGGGACACCAGAGGCCCCAAGGATCTTATCCGGTACAGGAAATCCCTTTGTCTCACTCTCGAGGCCACATGAGCCGGCACACAGAACGTCCTCTCAAAAGAGAGGGGAACACCGAAGCGACATCTTATGTGCAAGAGATTCATCCATCAGAACCACTCTTGGGGGACAACTTTCCTCAAGAACACGATGACCAGAGGTCAGTGAGCGTCTTTGACCGGATAGGGAACGATCATAGCAATAGGGTCCGCCCGGCAAGAGGGTGGGTTCGGTCAGACCGCGAAGAAGAGCATGTTCCCCCTCCTCCTAGAAATAGGAGGGAGAGGAGAAACTTAGTCGATTGGGAGAGCCGGGGAGAAGCACCTCCTCCACCCCAAGGCATCCAAGATGATGAAGGATCAGAGGGGCCCTGTCGATCTTATGAGATTGACGACGATGATGATAACCTTCCTTTCTCAAGGGAAATTCGAAGCTTCCCAATGCCAACTAACTTCATGGCCCCTAAGATCCCCAAGTATGAGGGAAAAGGGGATCCGGAGAAGCACCTCACAAAGTATATGACACAAATGAGTCTTAGGGGAGCCTCACCTGCTCTAAAGTGCAGAGCCTTCCATTTAACACTAGGCGGAGCCGCCGAGGTGTGGTACAACAGGCTTCCTCCCCTAAGCATCAGAAGTTGGCCAGACTTGAAGAAAGCATTTTTGAACCAGTACCTCTCACGCAGGGAAGGAGAGGCGTCAATTCAACGCCTGCAAGACATGAGGCAGGCCCCTGGAGAGACGCTGAAAAGCTATCTCGCCAGGTTTACAGATGAAATTACTTACTGCGAGCAGGTCACTGACAGGGAAGCCCTTTCAGCCCTGAAAGGTGGTCTCAACATGAACACTTTGTTTTGGAGGGATGTGCGCAGCAAAAATCCATCCACATACGACGAGCTGGTGGAGATGATGAGAGTAGAAATTGTTAGTGAAGAAATGATTGATCATCGCAACCGTGCCGCGCAGGGACTCCCTCCCCCACAGAGGCAGGTAGGTCGAGGCCCCGCAGCGCACCTTGTTACTCAGCAATGGACCCAAGCAGGGCATACCATAGCTCCCACATCCGGACAGGCCCTAGCTTCCGCCACATTGAACGCAGTGCCGGTGTTGGCATATGATAACGCACCCGCTGAGGCAGGACCATCTGGAAGAACTGACAACAACAAGAAGAAGAAAAAGAGGCCAAACAGGCCCCTGGCAGGAGCAAGATTTTGTACTTTTCATCAACTATACGGCCATGACACCAGCGAGTGTCGTGATGCCAATCGGCGCCCTGATCGAAGCAACCCCCACACTTCCAGCAGAAACGAGTACCCCCGCAGATCTACCTCCCCGAGGAGGGGAGGAAGAGGTCACCAGGAACAATCTCCTCGCAGAAGAGAATCGAGAAATCGAGGCCAATCCAGGCAAGGGAACCAAGCCCAATTCGCTGGAGGCCAGGTCATCAGGGAAATCGATACCATCATTGGGGGACCCCACGTCGGTGGCAACACCAGGAATGCCTAGAGAAATTATACAAGAGAAGCTAAGGATCCCCCGATGATCACCTACATTGTCGACGAATCGAAATCAGCAAACAAGATGGCCCCAATCACCTTCTCCCAGGAAGACTCAGAGGGAGTTCACCATCCCCATTGCGACGCTTTGGTTGTAAGAGCCGTAGTGGCTAGAAACGGATTGAAACGCATGCTCGTTGACAATGGCAGTTCCGTGAACATATTGTTCGGCTCCACTTTTGACAAAATGCAAATTGAACATGGGTTAATCCCCATGACCGACCCACTGTTCGAATTCACTGGGGACAGCATCATCCCACGAGGGCGAATCACCCTGCCTGTGGAAATGAGTTCGGCCCCCCTGGTCGCCCAGCATTTCATGGAATTTCTGATGGTAGATCATAGGTCAGCTTCTCATGGAGTATTGGGCAGACCCGCTCTAAATGATCTTTGGGCTGTGACGTCCATTCACTATCTGTGCATGAAATTCCCAACTGAACATGGGATTGCAACAGTTCGGGGCTATCAGATGGGCTCCAGGGCATGCTACCTAAACTCGCTGCGTAAATCTGAGCCCTGAACTGTCAATGTAATCCTGGCCGAAGTACCCACTGAAGCCGGTACGGACGTGGAAATGCTCGACGCCCCTGAACAAGGGCATACCTCTAAACAAGAGGAAGATGTCGTCATGGAAGAGGCCCCTGAATAAGGACACCCTCTTGATGAGTTAGACCCCCGAATAATCGATTATGAACTAAATGCGACCCCCATGGAAGAACTGGAAACTTTCCCAGTCAATCCAAAAGACCCCAATCAAGTCTTGCGCATAGGGAAGTCATTATCGCCTGAAGCAAAAATTGAGATGATGCGATTCCTGAAAGAAAACCTGGATGTCTTCGCATGGAAACATGAAGATATGATGGGAATAGATCCTAGGATCAGTTGCCATCACCTTAACATCAACCCCTCCTATGCCCCCCACAGACAGAAGAGGCGTGCCCTGAACTCGGAACGGTACGAGGCGCTGAAAGATAAAGTAAGTAAACTTAGCCGCAGTGGTTTCATCAGAGAGGCCATATATCCGAGGTGGATATCCAACCCGGTTCTGGTGAAAAAGTCCAGCGGGAAGTGGAGGGTCTGTGTGGACTTCACAAACCTGAATAAGGCGTGTCCCAAGGACAGCTTCCCACTTCCAAGAATTGATCAACTGGTGGACTCCACTGCTGGACATGAACTACTGAGTTTCATGGATGCGTACTCAGGGTACAACCAGATACCCATGTTCCGACCTGATGAGGAAGCTACATCATTCATTACGGACAGGGGGCTGTATTGCTACAAAGTTATGCCCTTCGGATTGAAAAATGCCAGGGCCACATACCAGAGGTTAGTCAACATGATGTTTGCCAAACTCATTGGCAAAACCATGGAGGTCTATGTGGACGACATGTTGGTCAAAATCCTCCAGGCGGCCGAACACGTGAGTCACATTGACCAAACCTTCCAGATACTCTGAAAGTATAACATGAAGCTGAACCCCCTCAAGTGCACTTTCGGAGTGGCATCAGGCCAGTTCTTGGGATACATTGTAAATCAGAGAGGAATTGAGGCAAATCTGACAAAGGTAGCGGCCTTACTAGAAATGAGGTCACCTCAGAAATTTAAGGAGGTCCAAAGTCTCAATGGCCGGATAGCCGCACTCAGCCGCTTCATCTCCAGAGCCACTGATAAAAGCTTACCTTTCTTCAATGTATTGAAGCAAGGAAAGAGATTCCAATGGACTTCGGAGTGCCAAGAAGCCTTCGAGTCTCTAAAGAAACACCTCGGGAAAGCACCCCTCCTGTCGAAACCCGGCCGGATGAATCTCTGTTGCTGTATCTAGCAGTTTCAGACATGGCAGTCAGCGCGGTCCTAACTAGGGAAGAAAATGAGCGTCAATTGCCGGTGTATTACATCAGCAAAGCACTTCTCCCAGCTGAAACACACTACTCCGACATGGAAAAACTGGCACTCGCACTTATCACAGCCTCAAGAAAGCTGAGGCCATATTTCCAAGCCCACTTAATACAAGTCCTCACCAATTTCCCTTTAAGGCAAGTGATGCAGAAAACGGACGCGTCGGGACGCCTGCTGAAATGGGCTATCGAGCTCAGCGAGTTCGATCTCACGTTCCGACCTAGACACGCTATCAAGGGCCAGGCCCTTGCCGATTTTATGGTCGAGTTTACCAAAGCCCCAGAAATGGAGGCCATAATGGAACCGACCGAGCCCCCCACATGGAAATTGTTTATAGATGGGTCTTCAGGAGAGGCTGGCGCGAGGGCAGGAATCGTGTTGGAGAGCTCGGAAGGCCATTTGCTAAATTGTGCGGTAAGATTCGGCTTCAGAGCCTCGAACAACGCGGTCAAATATGAGGTCCTTCTGGCAGGTCTAAGGCTCGCTAAGGAAATGCAGGTCAGGAAGCTCCTAGCAAGCAGTGATTCTCAGCTCGTAGTAAATCAGGTAAATGGGGATTTCGCAGCCAAAGATGGTAACATGCTTGCGTACTTGAAGCTGGTTCTGGACATAATTCCCCATTTCGAAAGGTTCGAACTGACTCAAGTCCCCTGTCTAGAAAATGCCCATGCAGATGCCCTCTCAAAGTTAGCCACCAGCATGGACTCAGAGCTTCTAAACATCGTCCCCATTGAGCACTTATTGAAGCCCTCCACCTTCGAAGGCGAAGAGTTACTGTGGATAGAAGGCACCCCATTGTGGATGCAGCTCATAATCGCGTATCTGAAGGAACAAACACTGCCTGCTTCCAGAGGCGAAGCAAGAAAATTAAGGAGAAGGGCTTCACACTTCGTCAATCAAGAATACACCCTTTACAAGAGAGGCTTCGCTTCGCCTCTTCTTCGATGTGTGGGCGACGAAGAGGCCACATACATACTCAGAGAGATACATGAAGGGATTTGCGGAAATCACTCCGGAGGGACGGCTCTGGCACACAAGGTTCTCCGTCAAGGCTACTTCTGGCCAACCCTGAAAAGGGATGCTTGCCAATTTGTCCAGAAATGTGACAAGTGCCAGTGCAAAGACAGCCTGCTCAAAGCCTCTCTGTAGTGACCAGACCTTGGCCATTCGCCAAGTGGGGCATCGACTTCATTGGTCCACTCCCAAAAGGGAGGGGAAGCGCAACTTTCGCCATTGTCGCCATCGACTACTTCACTAAGTGGGTCGAGGCAGAACCCCTTGCCCGAATCACCGAGGCCAATACTACGAAGTTCGTTTGGAAAAACGTCATTTGTAGATTCGGCATCCCCCACTCCATTGTCTCTGATAATGGGCGGCAGTTCGACAATAGGAAGATGCGAGACTTATGCGACGAACTGGGCATAAAGAAGGACTTCTCGACTCCGCATCACCCCCAGGCAAATGGACAGGTTGAAGCAGTGAACAAGACTATCAAGCACACCCTGAAAAGGAAACTGGATGCCTCGAAAGGCGCCTGGGTTGACGAACTCCCCCACGTCCTCTGGGCCATCAGAACGACTTGCCGGACTGCAACCGGCGAATCCCTATTTTCCATGACCTACGGAGCCGAAGCAATGAGTCCGGTCGAAGTTGGGGTCCCATCACATCGACGGATACATTTCAATGAGATCAGCAACGACGAGGCACGAATAAGTGAACTGCACCTCCTTGAGGAAAAGAGAGATACTTCCCAAATGACCTTGGCAAAATATCATCGCAAGATGACCCGCTTTTACAACTCCAAGGTCAGAAACAGAACTCTCCGCTTGGGCGACCTCGTCCTCAAAAGAGTTTTCCAATCTTCAAAACCAACCAGGTCAAGAGTTTTCGGCCCGAACTGGAAAGGCCCTTACCGCATTCGAGGGGAATCCCGACCTGGTACCTACGAGATCGAAGATATGTCAGGAAGGATGCTACCTCACAAGTGGAACATCGAGCACTTGAGAAAATACTACCAGTGATAAGACTGTTCCAATCTGATCCTAAGGTGTCATAGCGAATCGGTTGTTCCGATCTAATCTCGGTTGTAAAGTTTCTTAAGTGATGGAATCGCCTTTGTAAAGGGTGGTGTAATTTATCTTAGTAATGAATTTCCAGTTCCAAACCAGATCAGCTAGGGAATAGCTTCCTCAGTTCTTCGGAAGGATCATTTGAGCGATCCGATCATTAATTATTAGCTGATTACCAAGCGGTTCCTCATATTTCCCCAATTGGTCTGACCTCAGATTATTAATAAGTTGAAGTTAGGAATCAATTTCTGCTCACTTAAGTGTTTGGACTTATGTTTGCTTAAGCGGACCGGTCACAGTTGTTAACCGATCGTTGTCGCGAGGCAATTAGTCTAATGTTTATCATTCATACGAGTATAAAACAAAAGGAATACAAAGAAGCAGAAGCCAAAAGACTGAACAAAAATTTTTCATTCCATTTCACAAAATTAAAGTACATTGGGGGCCGAAGCCATTACAAGATAAAAAGGAAACCCTAGTCTGTGGGAGGAATTTCAGCACTGGCCGCCTCCTGGGCCTCTGGAGCCTCCTCAGTAACTTTATCAGGCCGACCTCCAGTTGGTCCCCCAAACTCTGCCTCCAGTTGAGAGATGTCTAGAGTAGGATGCACCTCCTTCAGTCGACCCAGTAGGCTTTGGGCACTCCACGAGGCCCAGAAGTTGGCAAAGTCGTCGTAAAGGGGATGGTCTTCGAAGTGGTCAATAAAATTCTGGACTGCCACCTCCCCTGCAGACTTCAATTCCTCCTTCAAAGAGGCGATCTCCTCTGACTGGGCCTCTGTCTGCTGCTTCAGCTCTGCCTTTTCTCTGCTAGAGGCATCCAGAGCATCGGTGGCGAGCTTGTGGTGCTCGTTAGCGTGGTCAAGTCGTCGAGTCACAGCAGCCACTTGGCACTCCACTTCGTAGAGCTCTTTCTTCAGCCGCTCCACCTCTGCTTGCGCAGCAGTAAGCTGGACCTCAGCAGTTTTCTTTCCCTCCTCTGCCTTGGTGGCTTTGGCCGGGGCCCGCTCGCACAGCATCCCTATAATGCATCGCCTCCTTGAGGCGCTTGGCGAGGTCCTCCCTCTTGGAGTTTAGATCCTTCACCAAGCCCTCGAGGTGGATGCTTGTGCTTAGTGCCCGGGCCACGCAGGCACTGTTCGCCGCCACCAAATCTTCGGCCGTGCAGGAGGCGGTGTGGTCCCTCCACTCTTCGGTCCAATATTTGCTGTGGACAACCGCCACCGCAGCTGTCTCTGGAGGAAGAGCCTCCAATACCTCCCTTACGGGCTCCTCTTGATTGGTGCCCAGGAAATCAACCTCCTTGGTGGAGCGGGCCCTTTTTCTCCTCTGCTGCCCCGGAACTTGTTCAATGGGTACGGCAGCAAGGGGTGCTGTGTCCGGGGCAGCGACAGGCTCTGCTGGAGCGGGGCTTCTCTCCGGGAGGGCCACCCCCGTGGGAATAGTCGTCTGCCTCAAAACTGGGGGTGGCCTCGCCACAGTTGGGCGTCTGGGAGGGGCGACACTCTTCTTGCCCTTCCTTCGGAGGTTAGCCTCCGGGTCCTCTCGAACCTCCTCCTCAGTCGGAGGCTGGAGCCTCTTACTGGCCTCCACCAGCTCCTCCATTTGCTTCTTATACGAAGAGGAGGAGGCCTTCAGTGCCCGTGCCTCAGCCATCATTTTCTCGATGGTCTTGAAGTCGGGATGTACTGGCAGCTTCTTGTTGAAGTTATCTGCAAAGGAACAAATAAGGAATTAGTACAAGTCTAGGGAGTTCGGAATAAAAAAGTATGGGCTTCGGTCCTATTACCTTGAGACGCCATTAAGTCGTGAGTGATGAAATGGATGTTCTTCCGGATCAGCCTGTGGTAGGACCTCTTTTTCTGAGGCAGCTGATAAATGACACAGATAGTGTCGAAGTCCTCTGTTGATAGCTCGCATCGAGGAAGAGAACCTACGAAAGGAAACATAACCGTTAGACACAAGCCGAACCGAAGAGAAAATAAAAGGAGCACCTACTATACTCACTAAGTGTTGAAAACTTCGCCGGGACTGTAAGAGGCGCCAGGGGGTCCCTCTCCATTGTGTCCCATCGCCCCGCTGCCCAGCACCATGAGCTCTTCCATTCCTTGATGGAGCTCGGCAGGTCGATCACGAATGGAGTGTGGGAACCCCATGACGTAAGGTAGTACCAACCCCGGGTCTTATCCCCCCCGGCAGTAACCTTGGGTATATAGAGGGTCTGGAAAACGAAAAGGGGCATCTCCACCCCTAATGACGCCTCTTTCCACAACATCCAGGAGCCCACCATCTGGCTCCAGGAGTTTGGATTGAGCTGCGTCGGGGCTTGCCCATAAGACCTAAGCATCAACCTAAAGAATGGGTGGATAGGCAACCTAAGTCCGGCCCTAAGGATCGCCTCACTAATGGCCACACAGCCCGGCCTTGGGTAACAGGCTCTCTCTTTCGGCCCGGGGAGGATCAAGTCTACACTGTCTGGGATCCTATATTCTGTCCTAAGTCTACCCAGGTCGGTCTCCCTTAATTTTGATGGGTAGTCCGACGCCCCCCAATGCACAGAAGTATCTGGGGGGCTATCTGGTCGTTTCCATATGTTCTCCCCCCCCATTATTGCCCCAGCTATTTTTGAGGAGGTCGCCACAATGGGCTCGTCCACCCTCACTATTTCTAGGCCCCTCCCCAAACCAGAACTCCCTTCCGAGGCCATTCGTTAAGAAATTTTTTAAAGTCCAAATGGGTGCTGAAACTTACGGGTTTGGAAGTTTTTCCTAGCCGGAAATGGTGTAGGATCGCCGGAAGTATCGTTCTTTCTCGCCGGAGTTGCTTGCAAAACGCCGGAATTTTGAGAGCAAATTGTGATTTTAGTCTTGCAAAGGTAGAAAGTCTGAGAAAACCCCAGAGTCCTCCTTTTATTGGAAAAACAAGTCCAATCTCCACCGTTGAATTCAAATGCGATCAATCTAAGCCGTTCGTCACATCCTCAATCCGGGCCGTTGAAATGAAACGCCAGATTTGATCTACGCCCAAGATGTCGCTGTGACCTTCACGCTAAATTGAAATGCGTCACCTCGGTTACAACCAGCCGTCAATAATAATTACTAGCCGCAGCAGCCTTTTAGGAGAATGGGCATAGCACCCAACTGTCACCTTGGAAACACGCAACAGTTGTCAAATCATTGGACGTTTGGGTCGCCTCGGATGAGCTCCTCCTCCAACTTTACAAAGCTTGGACGCACCTGACGCGAACGCCCCATTGGGTCATCGCCTCGGATGCTGCGTTTCCTCCCATGCTTTACAAAGTTTTAGCCATCTCCCCACTCGTCGACCTTTTTCTGTCCACGCATCGGTGCGAGATGAGTTCCTCCTCCAACTTTACAAAGCTTGGACGCACCTGACGCGAACGCCCCGTTGGGTCATCGCCTCGGACGCTGCGTTTCCTCCCATGCTTTACAAAGTTTCAGCCATCTCCCCACGCGTCGACCTTTTTCCGTCAACGTATCAGTGCGAGATCAGTTCCTCCTCCAACTTTACAAAGCTTGGACGCACCTGACGCGAACGCCCCATTGAGTCATCGCCTCGGACGCTTCGTTTCCTCCCATGCTTTACAAAGTTTCAGCTATCCCCACGCGTCGACCTGTTCTGTCAGCGCATCGACGGCAGATGAGCTCTTTCTCCAACTTCACAAAGCTGGGACACGCCTGACGCGAATGCCCCGCATCTGCCTATTATCCTAACCTCGGCTGCTGCGACGAATCGACCCCCAAAAGGTCCCATGACTCGCGGCCCGGTCAGGAAAACAAATCCACGCATAATATAAATATTCATTCCTACGCCTCAATTATTCGCGCCTCGATACCGAAGTGCCATCTCACCACCGAGGCCGAGATCAAGTAGACCCTACGCAGCACCATTTACTCCAACCTAAAGACGACCCTCCCGAAGCTTCTCCGAAGTGATATATCGATTCCTACTACTAATCTGCCGAAGCATCTCACCTCCGAGGTCGAGATCAAGTGGACCCCGGTTAGAAGATCCGCCGCCAATTTAAGATTTGTCCTGCACCTAAGGCTTAAATTGATTTGACATCTCCATGAGGCTATTTGATGTGACTTATCAACTTTATGTCAATTCAACTCGGGGGAAACAAACTGTCCGCCCACTCTACAAGCGCGGCTGATTGACGCCTATGAGCAGACGCTTCATATCATCAGATGTACACACGCGTTCCACATCCAGCGGTTCATACCACCTATAAATACCCAAGGTTTGGCAAGAGGTAAAGGAGATGAAACTCTCAATACATAGCATTCCATAACAAGTTTATATATTCTCCTCCCCCTTTATTGATTGATTTGTGTAGCCCCTGGGCACTGTTCCGACCACCCAAACCTGACTTGACCGTCGGAGTGTATACGGCCGCCACCACCCCCGTCGGTTCCGGCCATGTGCGCCTGACCGTTTGTTCATTTCGCAAGGAGGAATACGTGGAGTAGCTATAAGTTGGTCACGTGGAGGAGCCATTTTTGGAGGTCAACATAGATAAAATCCCTTTTTTTCATATTTGTTGAAAGTATTTTCTTCATTTTTTTCGTTCATCTTTGACCGAGATCATAAACAATAAAAGATAAATCTCTTTTATTTCATATTTGATATTTAGATCTATATATATGTATTTATAGACAAATTAAATCCAACTAATTAAATATGACAAGTACACACAGGTTATATTTATTGTCAAATGCACATGCCATTTATTGGTTGGCAGTGTTGGGTTGGTCTACGGTGGGTCGCAAGGGGTGATGTGAAGAATCGATCAGCAGAGGCGAGGGCAAAATTTATGGAGTCGCGAGTGAAAGAAGCATGAAAAGTATGACACTGATTTATATGATCTCTATTTCTTATAAATTAAATTAAATTGTTTATCTTTAATTCGTAAAAAAAAAAAAAAAATTGATGAAGGTATATTTAAAATATGCAAATGAACCAATATTGTAATGTCTTAATTAATATCTTGCATATTACTTTAATTTAAATGATGGCGTCAATACTATGACAAAATTTCGAAGAAAAACCTCTGTTGACTTTTGATAAAAGAAACTACTTGAATTTTATTCAGCCCTTGTTTGGGTCCTCATTAAAATTATAATATATTTTCTTTTCTTTTTTTCCAATCACATTTTTCAAAAAAATAATATTACATTTAAATTCAAAAATTTTCTTCTTTTTTGACTACATATTGTTCAAAAAAATACTATTTCAAAAATTATAATTTCAAATAATTGGGGCCATACGGGGCTCAATTATTCTTGTCAAATACATATCCTTATTTCCTAAGAAGTTGTCCAAATTTTCTGAGGGGATTATGGACCGTGGACTGTACAGGGGATTTCTCCCCATGCTAGTGGAATTACACATTATACTTGGCCCATGTTTGTTATCTATTAATTTTTTTTTATTTTTTAGAAATGAGTTTTGGAATGGCGATTTTTTTTAGAGAATATGTGGTTAAAAAGTGAGAATTTTTTTTTGAATTTAAGTGTAAAATATTTTATTGTGTGAATGTATCATTTAAAATGAGTTTTTTTTTTAAAACAAAAAAAAAAAGAATTTTGATTTAATGGAAGGCAACATCAGTTTAATTCAATATTTCTCTTTCATAATATACTAATTTAAACTACTAATGGAAAAAACTCTAAAATTTAATGACTAAAATTTTGCCATGACCTCTTTGAACAATCACTCCCTAATCATCAAGTCCGAATCAACTCTTTGAACTTCGTGATTTAGTCACGGAACTTTGGATTTAGTCCATTTTCAACTGGAAAATTGATTGAGGTAATTTCAAATATACATTGCTTCCATAAATGTTTTGTTCATAATATAGTATGTGCATGTAATATAAAAAAGTATGATCATTGGAGCTACATAATAACTTAAAAGAAGGGGCGTAAAGTAAACGTTTTGCGAGGTTATGGGTGTTGGGATTTGGATTCAAAATCACCACCATTTATTAATGTGTGAAATTAATAGGTCCTATATAAGTATGTTGTTTTCGTTCGCTTATTTATTTGATTAATTAGTTCAATGGGACTTGGATTCAAAATCACCACCATATATTAATGTGTGAAATTAATAGGTCCTAAATGAGTATGTTGTTTTCGTTCGCTTATTTAGTTGATTAATTAGTGCAATTACATTCAAGACAATCGTGTCTCCAACTTTGATTAATTCTATTTGGGAGTGCTCATTAACTCTAACCTTAGCCTATGTTTATCTCTTTCTTTTCTACTGCATTAAATATTAGCATCAAGTTTAGATCAAATTGGTTTCATATACTTCTATAACAACTTAATCTACTTTGGTCCGATGTACATATAGGTACTGACCTTTTTTCTACATTTTCTGAAAGGGATTGCTTTTGAAGAAGAATGCAAAAATTTCTGAACGTTAAGAATGATTTTGGTTTTTGGGAAAGGGATTGCTCCTAACAAAATCCAAAGGGATTGCTCCTAACAAAATCCATTGCTTTGAGACCCGTTTTCTTTGCAAGTCAGTAAAATTTCTTTAACACGGTCATCCATATTTTATAGGCTCTTCAACATGCAAAAGAAGCCTTGAGGTTACGAAAGAAGCTTTTGGCTAAAATGTTTTTTTTACTAAAGCACGAGAGGGAAAGAATTTTATGAAGAAGAGTGGAAATATTAAAGGAATACATGAGTATTGAGGCGTTAGAGATTTCTTATCTAGTAACGATTGATGGGTGGCTAGGTGACAACATTTCTTGTGAATTTGACTACATTATTACTCCTTGGAATGTACTTAGCTCTTACCTTGAAAGCGTCTTTCAGGTATTGAATTCTTTAATTCAAATATTTTGGTTAAAGTTTTATATGAAATAATGTTTCTGTTATATATCATTATTTCATCACAATTATTTGTGTGTCACAAGTTGCAAGGATATATGAGAATACATGAAATGCGTAAGAAGCTCAAGCTTCTTTACTCTGGGGGAAGATCATCTCCCAATTTCGGGCTTGACACTTTTTGAAATTTATTTTTCTTCTATGTTAAGATGATTGTTTTATTTTTCCTCCTTACTTTATCATGATTTAACTAAAGATTTTAAGGGTATGTTTGATTGCAAGCATGAAATTTACATGCGAATAATTTTTAGGCAATTGACAATTGTCAATTAAATGTGTTTAATTGATTTTACTTTCAACCTAGAAAATGTTATTCTTGTCAATTTTTTATTAGTATGTAAATAGGAGTGAGAGGGAAGGAGTAGATGAGAGAGAGAGAGAGAGAATGGATTACCTGGAAATAAAAACTTACTCTCCTTGAGGAAAATATTTTTCTTGTTTTCAAGGAAAATATGGTAACATGACCAGGAAAATATTTTTAATGGAAAAAAAATCAATCAAAACAGCTAAGAAGTAGGAATTTGGGTGGAAAAATAACATTTTTCATGAAAAATATTGACAATTAAACACACTCTAACTTCTATTTAAACTTTATCATGAAGACTATACGGCAAAAGGTTTTGTTGAAGCCAATTAGAAAAGGAGCTATGCAGTTGATGATAATCGCGCAATTATTATTTGCACGAAATGTCCAAATTTTCTGAAAGTGATAATTAATCAGGAAATGAGATATTTACTTTTATATAAATCTTATAGGAATGTAGAAAGGCTGCCTTTCAATGAATTATATCGTGTTAGACATTTGTACATATGGACATTAAATAAGTTAATTTCTTCTGAGTGGAATCCTGAAAAAGTTGGGACACTACAAGCTATTGGATAAGAGTTAATTTGATGATTGTGAAAAAGAGATTAAGAAGAAATTACAGCATGATGTACTTGATCTTGTATTGACTAGTTTTGAAACCAATCAAATTCATCGCCTTCGTGACCAGATGATATGTTGGCGGTGTCTTCATCTTGAAGCTATTAAATTTGATTCTTTGAGAATATTTATATACATGAATTAGTACTTTATCCAAAAAAAGCTCTCTAAAGCTACTGATTAGTTTGGGTAAGATGATATTCTATTATTTTCAATTTTTAACCGATCCATGTTTTTCTATTTATCTTGTTAAGCCCATGTTTGCGCCACATTCTGGGAAAAAAATATGTTATTTAATTTCACTTATTATTTAATGTCAAATTGACGACACTTAGATTGAGGTTGTAACCTCAGTGAGGTTAATAGGATTACTCAAAATTATATGGCTAGGATAGTGTTTTTTTTTTTAAACAAAAAATAAAAATTTTGTGATTTAAAAAGAAGTTTTTTTTGAGATTATGTATAATATTATTTTATTGAAGAATATATGATTGATAAGAAGATAGAGAAAAATAAATTATAATTTTAATAGGACCAAACACGAGTTAAATAATGTATGCATGCTGCAGAACTTGTGAAGATTGTTTTCTCAGATGGTAATAGTCATTATCTTTAATCATACTAGTCTTTTTTCTTTAATATTTAACTGTATTTATTACGCTGGAAGTTTTTATGGCTTGTATGGGGAAAAACATTTGGCAAATCAACTTTTTTTCGAATTACATCAATTTTGTTCAACAATAGTTCATCGTGTTTATCAAAAACTTGTTCGCCAAATGCTTTTGTTTAGTAACTCGATTAGAATCAATTTTCCTAGGGATGTGTTAGTTGTTGAACAAGTCAATCTACTGTATTATATATGCAGGTTCACTTTTAGTACTCATCTGGAAACTAGATATATAATAAAAATGTTTTTGATCTTCATGTTACCAATAATATAAATGATTGTTTTAATGTATCTTGTTATTGTGAAACAGAGTACTTTGTTGTGAGATTTTGCACATTGAGACATCCAAAGTCGTTTTTGCTGAAGTCGGCCTTTATAATTTGTCAGGAAGTTTTTGTATTTTTTCAAAATGTTAGACTACGATTTGTTATTATTTAAATGTTAATGTAATGAGAGATAAATGTCTCACCTTTACTTAATGAATTTCTTCTTTTTTCTTTCTTTGTGCAATGAAAGCATGCATGAAGGCTAAGATGAACATATCTTTGTTTGCTTATTTTCATAAATTTATAATCATGCTATTCCCTTAATACACTCTTAAGCACTTTGAAGCTATGTTCTTAGCATTTAACTCATTGAGCTGTTGTTTGTCTACCACTTTCCAAATTTTTTTTTTAAACTCATTTTCAATCATACATTCTCATAGTAAAATATTTTGCATGTGAATGTAAAATTTTTCTTACGTTTCAACCACACATTATAAAAAAATCACTATTTCAAAACTTATTCTCCCAAAAAAATCTTTATAATAGGCATCAAATAAGTGTTGGTGCTGATATGGTGAGATTGTATTGTTCTTCTGCTGGCCAAACATGGATTCTAGCGTTCAATTTGAATTTAGATAATTAATATATTATATTTCTGCAACTAGATAAAATATTGAAAGGTGCTTTAATTAAAAACTATGAGATTTGTAACATCATGCATTCCTTGTGAAAAATAGTAAAGTTTGATTCTTTTATTCTTTTACATTACGAATGACATAGGCTTCGGATCAGGTGTCTCCTAATGCAACGATTTTATTAATAGTTGGACGTCACATTGGGGTTCCATTGTTGTAAATGATATAGCTCCAAAGTTCATAGAGATTATAAGGAGTCAACTAGAATGTTTTGAAAATTGTCCAAATATTGAACATAGAGAGTTCGTGTGTTCGTTGTTTTCCAAATTGTATACAGTTGATAATAGCATCCATAATTATTATAGTAAATTATTTAGATGGATTTTAATGTATTCATTTACAGACCACTTTACATTTGTGTCGTCGTATCAACTTGCTCGATTATGTTAGGAACCTTAGTTCGTAGTAGCGAATTTATTAGCTTTAAAATGATGGATTGTTTATTTTTTTATTCAATTAGTCATATGCTTGGAAACATGTCATGGTGGGACAATGGTCAAGTTCTGAACATCTTGTATTCAGGAAAGAGTATCTGTTCATAAGTGATGTTATGTTTTCCTTAAGATATTCAGTAAATATCTCTCGTGTATGGATAAATATTCTTTCTTGTATACAAGGTGCTCAGAATTTGGTCATTGTCCCCAACATGATATGTTTCCAAGTACTAATTGAATAAAAAATAAATAATCAATCATTTTAATGCTAGTAAAATCGCTGTTATGATCCAAGATTCCTAGCATAATCAAGCAAATTAACAATTCTTATTGATTTCAGAACATAAATGTAACGTGGTTTATGAATGAATACATTAAAATCCATCTAAAGATTTTACTATAATAATATGTTGTTATCAACTGTATACAATTTAAAAAATAATGAATGCACAAAATCTATCTTCAATATTTGGGTCGTCTTCAAAGCATGTTGACTTTCCATAATCTCTGTGAACTTTGGAGCTATGTCATTGACAAAAGTGGAACCTCAAGGTGTCGTCTAACTATTAACAAAATCATTGTATTGGGAGACACCTGAACTGGAACCTACGTTGTTTGTAATGTAAAAGAATCAGACTTTTACCATATTTCACAAAGAATGCATGATGTTACAAATCTCACATTTTCTGAATTAAAGTTCCTTCCAATGTATTATCTAGTGGCAGAAGTATAATATATTGATTATCTAAATTCAAATTGGATACTAGAATTCATGGTTTGATGACGGAAGAACAATACAATCTCATCATCTTAGTATCAGCACCTATTTGATGGTTATCAGAAAGAATTTTTTTGGGAAAAATGAGTTTTGGAATAGTGATTTTTTTTTATAATATGGTTGAAAAATAATAAAAATTTTTTGATTTATATATAAAATATTTTATTGTGAGAATGTGATTAAAAATAAATTTAAAAAGAAAAAGAGTTTTTTGGGGAATGATAAACAAATAACTCAATGCTAATAAACATAGCTTCAAAGTGTTCTAGAGTATATTTGGAGAATTGTATCATTATAAATTTATGAAAATAAACAGATAAAAATATGTTCATCTTGACCTTTTTACATGCCTTTCTTCAACAAAGGTTGATGAATAAGGAAGCCAATTTTAATAATTTATTATATTAAATTGAATATAAAAAAGAAGAAGAAGAAATTCACTAAGCAAAGGTAAGACATTTCTCCCTCGTTACAATATCATTTAAATAATAGCAATGGGAGAAAAATCGAGGTCTAACCTTTTGAAAAGGTACATGAACTTCACGATAACTTATAAAGGTTGACTTCAGTAGAGACGACTTTAGATGTCTCAATGTGTAAAATCTCGCAACAAACTACTCTGCTTTACAAAAATAGGGTACATTAAAACAATTATTTATATTATTTGTAACATAAAGATCAAAAATATTTTTGTTATATACGTAGTCTCTCGATAAGTATTATAAGTGAAACTGTGTATGTAATACAGCAAATTGGTTTATTCAATAGCTAACACATCCTCAAGAAAATTGATTCCTATTGAGTTAGTAAACAAAGAATTAGGTGGAGAAGTTGATGGAAACACGATGAACTATTGCTGAGCAAAATTGATATACTTCGAAAAAAAAGTTAATCTACCAAATGTTTTTCACCATACAAGCCATATGAATTTTCTGCACAATAAATACAGTTAAATATTAAAGAAAAATGAATAATATGATTCAATATAATGACTGTTTACATCTCAGAAAACTATCTTTACAAGCTTTGCAGCGTGTATCATTATTTAGCCTATGTTTGGCCCCACTGAAATTATAATTTATTTTTCTCTATCTTCTTATCAATCATATATTTTTCAATAATATTACACATAATGCTAATTTTTTTTTCTTTTTTAATCACAATTTATTAAAAAAAAACTATTCCTGCCATTAAAATTTCAAATTATGGGGATAAATAGTGACTTACTAAAAATGGATAATCAAATACAAAGGGTTTATAATCAAAGTAGGAGATTATGTTAGAAGAAGGGTAAAGTTGTAATTAAAGAAAACGTAAACGATGGTATAATACCAATATTTTACAATATCTTATATGTAGAACTTGTCATTGAATGCACAATTCCATATATTCACATACTAGTGAGTACTTACGGATTAAGTTTTATAAGCCAAATCAAAAAATGGACGGGTAAAAAAATTGAAAATAATAGAATATCATCTTACTCAAACTAATCAATAGCTTTAGAAAAAGCTTTCTTTGGACAAGGTCCCGATTCGTGCATATAAATTTCCTCAAAGAACCAAATTTAACAGCTTCAAGGTGAAGACAATGCCAACATATCATCTTGTCAAAAAGGCGATTAATTTGATTGTCTCAAAACTGGTCAATACAAGATCTGGTATATCATGCTGTAATTTCTTCTTAGTCTGTTTTGCACGATCATCAAATGAATTCTTTTCGCCAATGACTTGTAGTGCCCCAACTTTTTCGAGATCGGAGTCAAAATACCTCCACTCTGAAAAATTAACTTATTTAATGCTAATATGTACAAATGTTTAATGGCGGCCTTTTTTACATTTCTATAAGATTTATTTACATAAAAGTAAATCTCTCATTTCCTGATTAATAATCACTTCTAGAGTATTTGCACATTTCGTGTAAGTAATAATTGCGCGATAAAGTTTTAAATGGAAGTTAATATATTTAGTAGAATTGTGCTAAAGTAAGGGAAAAGAATAAAACAACCTACATAACATCCAAAAAAGAATAAATTTTACGAAGTGCCAAGCTTGAAATTGGGAGATGCTCTTCCCCCACAGCAAAGAAGCTTGATGTTGTAAATATGTATCGTCCACTCCTTTTTTTTTTATATTCATTTGTATTTTGTTGGACCATTGGCACGAAGCGTGAGGCAGTGTATTTCTTCATTTTTCAGTCAATCTACCATTCTTGCACTATCTTCTTTCCAAAAAACTAAAATCTCGTGTAAATTCAAATTGGAAAAGAAGGCCAAAATTGCACATACTATTGTTCTGAACGGGTTGATCAGTTGCTCTTATGTAAGTTACGCATTACTTTCTTTTACTTTTTTGTCTAAATCAAATGTCGCAAATACGTATCATCCTCCACATTTTTTTTTCATTTCCTTAGCTAAAAACGATGTATTATGTTGGGCCATTGGCACGAAGCGTGAGGTAGTGTATTTAGTACCATTTCTCCATTTTTCGCTCAATCTACCATTCTTGCACTATCATCTTCTTTCCAAAAAACTGTGCTGAGGTCTCAGCTCAGCGTAGAGATATGTGGTCTCCGCGTGCAATTTTTTGTTCTCTTGAATTAATCATGTTTCATTTTAGGTTTATATAAACAAGCCATGATGTTAATTTTGTTCATGAATGGTGGTATGTGCATATATTCAAAGAAGCTATGCACCTTTACTGGATTTTAACGAAAGAAAGCCCTTTCATCATAATCCCATCTACTGAAAAGGGGGCGGTGTGGAGAGGGAAAAAGGAACCTCTCCTCGCGTGCTGAGGCAACGCTTCTTTCCCATTCTCGTCCATAGCTAAACAAGTCCACATTAATTGTATCTTCTTGTTTGATCTGTTTGACTCCCTCAAAAAGCAGTCTCTCAAAATTAGGAAAACAAACCCCAATGGGTTCGATTCCATCAAGCGTATGGTGGCGGCACTGGTCATGGTGGTAAGCGGCAGAAGAATCAACGGCTGTCAAGCATAGGTAAACAGTAATGAAGAAGGGGAAGAAGAATGCGAAATGGCTAGGGTTTTTTTCCCCCTTGGCTGCTTTGGTTTTATTTTATATTATCGATTACTTAATTTATTGATTTTTAGTATTATAATCCGATGAAAATTTTCGTTTTAGATGAAAGTTCTATGATTTAGGCCTCATTTGATTCCCATAGATTTAAGAATGAGAATGAAAAATATAGCCATTACGGGACCCACACAAGAGATAAAAAGTCAAATATGGTTGTTTGATATGATGGATAACTGTTATATTTTTCATTTTCGTGGCCAAAGAATGGAAATCAAACGGGGGCTTAGTGAAAATTAAAGTGAATGAGGCGAACCTATAATTTTTTTATTATCAATTTGAAAATGAAATAAAAAAAGAGGTTGAAATTTCTTACTTTAAAGGAGAAGCAATCACGACAAGTTTCATGTTGTTATAGTTGTTGTGGATGAAACTTGGGGGAAATTTTGTTCTGTGAATAAGTTGAAGTTCTTGTGAGTACACCGAAAAAACCAGAGATTGGAGACAAGGAACAAACAACACCCAAAAAAATTCATAAAAAAGGAATGAAATGCTATTTCTTTAGAAGAAAGAAGGGATTGTAACTAAGAAAAGGCAAGTGTGCTTCTGTGAGATCCAAGACAACTGCAAAAGAGGAGACGTGATGAAGCAGTGATAAACTCTATTGTCCAAAGAAGTGAGAGATATGAAGAATCGAAGATGATCACTATTAGAGAAATCACCTATGCAAATATTATGATTTTGAGTGGATGATCCACTTTGCTTGAGGTTGTTAGTTTAGATGAAGGGAAGGATATGCTATAAACTAAACTAGGACAAGAAAGAGAGTGATTTTTATACAACCTCTGCAGTAGCACGATTTTGGATAGAGAAGGAATAAAATACTGAGAGGTGATGACTTAGAAGCTTTTAAAGCACATGCAATATGTAATGCGGCACAACTCACTAAAATGGATAGAGAAGGGAAGAAAAGAACTTCAAAAGGTAAATAGCACAAGTTGGAGAAATCGTTGTCTTTGAGGGATGTTGAGATTCACTATTGCCTTTTCCTTCTAGATGTCACCATCATCGTTAACATCATCCGTGAAATCAAGTTAGCTTGGAGACTTGCAAGTTTTTAGCTAGACACTATTCTGATTTTGCACCCTGTGTGTATAGTGGATTTCTTTAGCCCCCGTTTGGCCTCCATTTTCTAAAAATGAAAATGGGTGGAATAGTATTATTTTGAAAAATGTGTGGTTGTAAAAGAAAGAAATTTTTTTGATTTACGTGTAATATTATTTTATGAAAAATTGTATGGTTGAAAAATAGAAGAGAGAAAAATGGAATGTAATGTAATAAAATTTAATGGGGGGCAAACGGGGGCTTAGTCTACTATTTGGAATCACCAGAAGTAAAAACAAACATCTGGCAAATATCTTGTTATGTGTATCTATTATTTCTTCTTTCCAATGGTCTTGTTTTATAAACATTCAGGTTTTGTTTAAATCTTTACTCTAGTTTTGATGAAAAAGAGCTATGTTCATATATGTTCTTGACTTAATTTTTTTTATGTTAGTACGAGGGAAAATAGGATAATCTACCCTATGAAATCCAACATCTAAAAAGCCCTAGATTTAACTCGCTGATAATATTTTCCAATATTAGATTATAAATGATAATGGATGTAATTAATCCAATAAATTGTTATGATGAATTTTACCAACTACCGTCCTTATCAAATATTATGAATGTGAGGGTGTATATTGATTATGAAACAATTGTTATGTTGCAGTTAGATCATTGACATGATCCAATTTCTTCTTCGGGTTGATCTCTTTCTGCCCTTAAATGACCATGATCTAAAGAACTCTGCACTTCTATCTGACTGTGTAAGCTTGTATCTATAGCACCCCAAACAAGACCAACAAGTACTTGTTTGGTATGGACTTTCTTGCTTCATCATATAGGTTGACATGACAGATTGAATAAATAATTTTCTTGCAATTAAATTAGTCATGATTTGATGGTTAATAATCGACATAGAATTTGTATGATTTACCATTTATGGTTCTCAAATCATTTTCCATTCTTTTTGAGCACCCATTTTCACTTCTACTAGAGGGAAATTTTATCTATAATCATAGTATTGACATAGAATTATGGATTGTTCTTTCATAGTTGATGACATTGTTGTCGTAGTTAAAATAAATATCAATTTCTAAGTTTTGATGTTGAAAACATAATTTTGTAGCCTGTAACTCTTATTGTGACATTCTCTGGAGTGGGTGGTAACCTTCAATTGTCTAACATGGTGAGCAATAAAAGGGGAGAACAAATAATTGAATTGTGAATATTAGACCCTAGCTCCTGATTTGAGACATTATGGGACTAAAAGTTACTGAGCTCATTCATCCAATGGGATAGAATTCCTACCATACAGTGCTGTCGGGCTTACAAGGCTGGTACTTGCCTTTTGAACTGACTTTCTTTACAAATTTCTTTTATGGGTAATTATGTATTCTTATTTGTCTACTTCCTTCTTCTTTCTCTTGGCAGGCAAATGCATCCTCTTTAGGAACTGTGCAGTCAATTCTCAGTTACCAATGTAGATTCTATCATTTTGGCCCTGCAAGTGAGACATCATTGTATAGTCTTTCCTTTCACTTGATCTTAGTGACTGACCTAGAATCTAGCCAAACTTTCTTAAAATTATTTAAAGCTAACCAAAGCGTGCACACACCTTTTTTTTTTTTAACTCTCAATAACTAGCATTAAGAACGAAATTACGTTAAATACACGGCATGAGTGAAGAGGACAGAAAACAAACAATTGAAGTAGTTGCAGAATGAATCCAGATGTAAGACATCACCTGAGTAATAAGTTAAATTAACGGGTTTCAAGACGTCAATAGTTGAGTAGTTCTCACTTTGTGTGTTTGACCTGTTGATTAGTGGTGTTCTTTAAAAACATTTTTTCATTCCATCTGTCAGTAATATCCTTAGTTCTTATATTTCGATTAAGAAAAAGATCATTTGTTACACAAAGAACTATTAAGTGATTTTGTTATTGCTGAATAACATGAGGCTATGTCTAGTGGCGAATCCAGAACTTCGACTCAGCTAGGGCGAACGTTGACCGTTGACGGACGTTGACCGTTGACCGTTGACGGACGACGAATGTAGCGATGTCGTTTATTAATATCCTCCGCCCATATAAGATTTTTGTCCTAAACAAAATATTTTGTGCTTTAGTGTAATCCACACACACAAAACATAAAATTCTATGCCAAAACTAGTAGAAACTCGCCAAACAAATAACAGTAAAAATCAAAAGTGGTCGGAGTAAACTTTAAGACTCCCAAAATCACAATTTTAATACATCATTATGGTCGACAAATCACAATAAAATTTAAAAAGCAATCCATTATATTTGTCAACAGAGTCCATGTCATACTTTCCATAGAAGCAAATACCATCCACTAAATGTTTTATACTACTTTTCTGAATGTTTCATCAAGCTACCACGTTGTCAAACACTTTTGAGAGCTTTATATAAATGCTACATACAGCAATGAGAAAAAGTACAAACATCTTTACTAAAAGGCACATCTTCTGTAATCTGCATATCAAATATCATTTAACTGCAATGAAACACCAAAACAATTTCCAACAAAGTCAAAAACACATTCACAATTTTCACTCTCTCAAAAGCTCAGAATAACAAACTAAAACCACCAAAAAATCGTAAAAAAAAAGACCCTAAATCAATAAATTACTGACTTAAACCAACAAAAAAAAACACTCCGGACAATCAAGAAGACCAAGATTTTCTCAGAATAATCACAAATAAATATTCACATATACAATAATTTTATCCATTTTAATAGACTTACAGACTATCCATGGCAGTCGGTGGCATGAAGATGGCAAGTCCCAGCCTCCCAGTCCTAGGACCCAAGCAACTGAGCAAGTCCACCATCCACGGCAGGCAGAGAGAATCAGATAAAGGGAGGAAATTGGGTGAAATTTGAAATCAATTGTCGTGACTGTGAGCCATCTGATGGTTTTGGAATTTGGACAATGGCTAGCTAATGGGCCTAATGTTGTTTAAGAAAAGGGGCCTAAAACAACTAAGCCCACTAGGTAAAAGAAGAAGAAGAAGAAGCCCAAATCAATTTCAAATCTTCTTCTTCCTCGTGGTTGTGACTCCTGTGAGTTCCATCCAGCTCTGCAACTTCCATTTCCACCCAGCAGTTATTGAAGACTCCGGTGGATCCAGCTAGGGTGACCGCCCTAGCTCGCCACCCCCTGGATCTGCCCCTGGCTGCGTCATAAGTTTGAGTTACATAGATGAGTAATATTGTTCATACTATTAGGCATTCTTTTGTGTGGTGGGAGGAAAAGAATCACTCGCATTCACAGATCCTTTATCAGCTCCTCCAGTAACTTTAGTTTTTTGGTTAATTTGATTGCATCTTCTTTTATTCATGTTTATTTGTCGTTTTAGTAATTCTTTTTTCAGTAACCTTTGGTCTATTTCCTACTACCGTATTAAAATTTTTGATTATTACATTGTATTAAGTTTCGAATTGTCTTTTCAACAATGTCATCTTGGAGTAGTACGCTATATTGCTATCTTATGATGATTTTGATATTTCTTTCCAATTGTCATGCTATTATCAATATTAAGGTGATAATTACAGATAAGTTTGATCATTGATGACTTTATATGAGAAGACCGGTTGTCAACATGGCCCATTGTTGAAATTGGTTCTACCATGAAATGTTGTTCCAAGTGCTCCAGGCGTGCTACTGATCAGTCCCTACATCACGTGATGTCAATCTTCTATCAATTTGCGACTTTGTTTAAGGCTACAACACTTTTTACATTGCAAATGTTGTTTGTTCTTTTCTGATAACAGTGATTCTTCCTGTTTCTTTAGCAAATTTCTTGAAATTCTTCTAAATATTTGTAGTGCCTGTTGTTTTTACAATTTTAGAAAGTAAGTTCTTCTTGGCTTTTTTTTTCTAAGTTAATAATATATAATAGGGCAATTAAAAAATGAGAAATGATTGCTTGTTCTCTAAGTAACTTTAACAATATTACCTATTGATTAGCTGATCATATTCTATTAACTATCTATGTGTTTACAGATTGAGAATGATAAGCAACATTGTTTTCCTAATGCTCTAAATTATCCCATGCTGGAAGAGAATGATTTCAGAAATGACAGTGTGAGTTGCTTCTGATTTGTTTTTATTTTTAGGGCTAGAGAAAGTCTACTTATTATTTCACACAATTATATAATTCTATGGTTCTATGGGAGCCATATGTGGTATTGGTGTGGTTAAGGGATTCGGAAAGACCCTATACATGACACGAAGGGTGGTGGTGCTAATGTAGTAACCTACAGTTACACCAAGGATGATGCCCTAGGTGCTGAAATTGTCGTTACCTCTGTGCTCATTTACACTATTTTCTCTACTACTGATGCCAAACATAGAGCTAGAGACTCGCAAGTAAGCATTCCACTTGTCTTTGTAAGCCTGTTTCTCGACATTATTGATTAGATTTAAGCGAATATAAGTCATTCTTCATATTAGGTATGATTAAATGTGATTTGAGCTTGAACAAGAGTTGTCTTCTGTATGCATAAGAATCTCTGTTTAGGTTTGGATTTGAGTTTGTGTATATTCTATATATATTCATTTTACTCTATTTATGACATTTCTTGATTACTAAGAGTGTGTGTTAATATAAGTGGTTCCTCGCCTATCATATTCTCAAACCTCCTTGTTCTGAGCCTATGTGGTTAAGCTTAAGTTTACTTATATTTATTAAGTAAATAAGTAAGTTTTGTAATAAACATATTTTTTTATTGGTCAAGGTTGTAACTTGGTTTTATTTGAAAGTAAGAAAGGTAAACATGTTTGTAAATAATGTACTTTTTTTAAGCATAGCAAGTATTCAAAGAGTTATTATTTTCCATGATTTTAGCTTTTTTTGTTTTGTTTTTTAGCGTTGATTTATGTATTTTGTTTAATTGGTCAAGATGAAGATGTAAGAAAGGTTGAATACAGAGTATGGAACCCTTTCCACTTGAAATTGGCAGTTTCCATTCTTGGTGGAGTCAATGATATTTGTCCAATATTTATTTATATCTATTACCCTGATAAGATGTGTGTTTTTGTCATTAATGTTGATGCATTTTATATGTCCAATAACCTTATTTGCACAATTTAATTTTTGGTCTATTTTGTTTAGAAACCTAGTGCTCGATGTCTTTTATTTAGGAGCTACTTCTAGAACAATTATTTCTCATGTATTTAATCTGGTTGGCCCTATAAGTAATTTTCTTTGTATGAGTTCTATCATTTCTCCATATATTTCATGGAGTGGTGTTTATGAAATCCCGTTTGTAATTACGTTGTTGGCAGACTAGAGTGGTATACGCAGTGAAATTTTCTCACAGAAGCAATAGGGACTTGGTCAACATGGGAAAGAAGAGTGTGAATGTTATTCCTTTTTTTAAATCATTTTTGCAATCATGATTAAATCCATCTACAGATAGTGTTTGCATAGAATCTGAACAAGGTGTTACTCATGCCATTATACGAGGGAAAATAGACTTCGAAAGGGAACCATGGCCAAGCATTTCAAAAAGTGTTAAGAGTCTTGTATGAAAGATATTGGACCCACATCCTAAGCTTCGACTCACTAAAAAACAATTTTTGGGTAAAATATTTTTTGCGTTTTCTAAGTTATTTAAAAAATATAAAATCCTTTGTCATTATGTTGTAAATCGGTTTTGTTCAGACAATCACCATTCTCTAATCTTCTATTTCATGCTTTGTGCAATTTACCTATTTCTTGGGGCTTTAGTGTTCATTTTTTGCTTGGTTACCTCTTTACCAATTCTTGAAATGTTTTTTATCAAATTTGTCAACACAATTCTTTTGCTCTTGATTTGTGTCCCATTATGCATGTATAATTGATTTCGCTCCATAGTAAATTTAGTTTCAAGGAAAACTTCAAAATATCTAATAATTTAAAAATTTTGTAGTTCAACAAAGTGTCTAGCTTGTTATTAATTGCTAACAATAACTATCAAACAAGTTGGCCATGAGAACCATGCTCCATAAGGAGAAAAATGACCTTTGCTACCGTATTTGCAGGCAACTTACCGTATTTGCAGGCAACTTACCATATTTGCAGTTTATCGTGTATGCTGTCTATCGTATATGTATTTGATCGTATATATATATATATATATATATATATATATATATCATATTTTTACTTACACATAGAAATACAGTATATGTAACTTACATATTCCGAATTGCATTTACCAACTGTTAGCAAAAAATAGATAATTTCAGATGATGGGTAATAGTTTTTAAGTCTCTGTTTTCTTGGTAATTAATAAAGGGAAAAATGCATCTATAAATTTATTCTTTCTAAGAGAGTACCCTTACTATAATTTTGTTGAGACTTAGCTTTTGAAGTCTAAATTTGTGTACCCAACTTTGATTCCTTGCCCTTTGTTTATTGTAAGACTAACTATCTTAGACTTCTCTTCCTTAGCGAGTGGATTATGGCAGCTCGTGCTGCAATCTTGTAAGGATTTGATCATGGGAAAGCTAAGTCCAATAAATCCTACAGATAGAACCTTTTAGTCAGGTCGTTGTTCTGAACTAAATTTATTGTATCTAGAAAGGAAAGCATTTGAGGGTAAAAAGAAATTACTTTAGAGTTAGTTATTGAGTATTTTGCTTCAAATTGCTATTGTTGGAGGCAGCAAGGAACCTCAAATAGTTGTTTGATCTAACAATGATACTGATGAAGATTTCCTCGAGGTTTAAGATGCCGTTAAACTTATATTATAGTTGAAGCATATATGATTGATTTTTCTTATGCTTGACCTAATGAATAATTGTTTCTTTTAAAAGAACATGACATTAAAATGCAAAGAAGGCTCCAAATGTTCTCTTGGCAATGTTGTCAAGTCAAGAATCAAACAATTCTCGTTGATGAATAGGTTCAAGAGCAAGGCTTTGAGGGTTGTTTTATCATTACAATTTCGTTTGTTATTTTCTCCAATGGGTTTGACCTTCTGCTTGAATGTGTTCGACTTAAATTTACATGTAATTTCTATTTATCTATTCTTTGTATGCATATTTTAAGTATTAAATATTACTTTCTTATGCCTTAATCTAAACGGCTTCATTTAGTTATACTTATTACCATCAAGATAATGATCTTGTAGTATTATTTCTTATGGATGATGTTGATTTTCTTGTTCCAGATGCACTGTGTATCTAATTTCAAAGCTTGTACCATGTACCCTTAAAATTACATTCTGCACATAGATCTCAGTGTGAAATTCTATAGTCATCATAGCAAGTAATCATGTCTAATCTTAACTATGTTACATAGATTTGTATATAAATAGACACATATTAGATGTCAATTATATCATCATTGTTGACCTCGCTTTTGGTTAAGGCCAGGTGGACAACAGCTATCGGACCAACTCGCACAAACGAAGGTTGAGTCAAACACACTAAGACAAATTGACAGTATGGAATGATTAGGAAATAGGGAGTAAGAGTGACCTTTCAACGCGAGACAATAACATTCAGAATCTAGCGATGCATTTGTAGAATGATTGTACGATAATTACCCATCGCAATGAATTAATGTAATATAAACACAATTGTCTTGCAAGAGGAATATGAGCGAAAGGTGGTGGTTTGTATTTAAAGTTGCATTAGTTTTACAAGTATTACATGGGGAAGTATTTATGGTGATACAAGTGATATTGTAGCCCTTGGATGTGAATACACGTGGCCTCATCCTCTTAGTTCATACATCTAACCCTAGGCATTATTTTTGACTTGTTAGCCAGCTATACATTTACTTTTACTCGTGCTAGATATCCAACTAGCATCGGTAATTCCTTCTAATACATTCGAGAATTTAGTATATTGTATGCCTAAATTCTTGGTTTTTTTCAAACAGCCAAGAACTTTTCCAATGGTCTTCCAATGATCCTTATTTGGATTACTAGTAATTACTAAAGTTTTGTTTGATCTTGTGCATTGAACATCATATATAAGATTCTCGATAACACTTGCATACTCCAATTGAGCAACTGATATCTCAACATTCTTTATAATCTTTAAACTTGGATCAAGGGGTACTAAATTTTTTTTTTTTTTTTGTGTTTATTAAATGTTTGAACTTATTTATCACATTATTTATATAATGTGATTGACTTAAATATTAACTCCACTAATTTTAATAACTTTGATACCAAAAATTGTATACACTTGTCAAATATCCTTCATCTTGAATGTGAAAAATAGAAACCTTTTTGTTTCTTCTATTTCATTTATGTGATTACTCATAATCACCATGTCATTAACATATAAGAAAATAATGTAATATAATTATCACATAATTTGAAGTACAAACATTTATCTACATTATTATTGATGGCATTTGGCTACTAGTCTAGCCTTAAAGGTATTAAGAGAATCATCAACATTATATTCTCTTAAACACCCATTTACATCTAATAGGCTTGGATCCGGGTGGTAAATCAACAAGTTTTCATCTACTGTTTGACATAATTGAATTCATTCCATCTTTAATTGTATCTTTTCAAAAGGCGTTCACACGAGAAGCCATAGTCTTTTTTTAAGTTTTAGGATAAGTTTCCACTTGTAGAACAAATGAAGTTGTTTTAAAGGCTTCTCAATTCGACTTCACTAGCATAACCAACATTTAATGATTTTTGGACCCAAAGTGGTCCTAGTAGGGTTTTTGTTCTTACAATAAGCTAAACATCCTCACACTTTAAAATATCCAATGTTAGGTTTTTATCATTTTAACTAAAGTTTTATTTTTTCTTCCAATCAAACCATTTTGTTCGAGTGTCTTAGGTGCAGAACATTGATGAATTATGCCCTATTGTTCACAAAATGAATTAAAATCACTAGAAAAATATACATCTGTTTTATCACTTCTTAAAGTTTTATTTTCTTACTTATGTGATTTTCAACTTCATTTTTATATGTTTTATACACGTCAAAGGCCCCATGTTTATATTTCATCAAATAAACATACGTATATCTTGAGTAATCATCTACACATATAATGAAATATATATTTCCACCTCTATTTAACATGCGATTTAATTCACATATATCTATATGAAGTAATTCTAAAACACTAGAAGTCCCAGTAATTATTTATTTATTTATTAATGCACATATATCTATTTTTACATCTAGTTAACATGTCATTTAATATATTTTTTTTAGTTTTTGATGTAATTATTTAATGTGATTTAAAGGTTTGGGACTTTTACTATAATTATTTCTAAAAAATTCAGGTATAATTTGCAAAAAAAAAATAATAATAATAATAATAATAATAATAATAAAAATAATAAATAAATAAAAAGCGAAGTTTTAGTACTGCAATTGCAGTTTTTGTTTTTGACATTTTTTACTTTTTTAACGGCAAATATGACTGATATTGACGTAAGGGATATTTTGCACAAAAGGTTTCAAATGAATGGTGGTTTTCTATGATTTCAAATAGATAGCAAGGATACATTTCATATGGAAACTTTTTGGCGGGTTTTCTACTATTAATACAAATCAAAAACTAAAGTTATTTTATTTATTTATTTATTTATTTTTATTTTTTTTGTTAAGGTGAGGTTAGAGTCAAGTATTATAACCACACATTTACAATTATTACCAATTTATTCCCTTCATTTTGTAAATATAGGCTTATTTTCATTTTCACACAGATTAAGAAAATATAATTATTACAGTTGAAATATAAATTTTTCATACATTTTTTTAATATATGCTTACTTTAAATAATTGTTTAAATGTAAGTAGTTCATATTAACTGATAACAAATAACATTAAATATGAACGTATTAGGAAATTTAAAAATTAACTATATTCTCAATAAAGAAAGTGGTTTATAATTTGGGACAGAAGAAAATGAAAAACAAGTCTATCTTTATAGGACGAAAATGATATAATCCACACATTTCTTGACGTCCATTAATCATATTCAATTATTCATTCATTATACTCCATATGTCCCATGAAGATATATTGTTTCTACGTTCACACGGATTAATATGCATATATTAATAATTGTTAAATATAAGTAGTTAATATTTGTTGATAAAAAAGTATATTAAATAGCGATATATTATGGAATTGAAAAATCAATTATACACTTAATAAAGAAAATGATCTGTAATTTGGAAATAGGAGGGGGGGAAAACAATTCTATCTTTACGGGTTGAAATAAGTATTATTCACTCATTTTGTGAGATTCTTAATCATATTTAATTATTCATTATACTCCATACATACCATAAAGATATTTCTGTTTCTATTTTTACAATGATTAATATACCGATATTAAATAATAGTTTAAATAAGAGTAATTCATATTTAGTGATATGAAAACATATTAAGTGCTTGTTTGATAGGAATTTTATTAATTGATTTTTTTGATCGCTAAAAGTAAAATGATCCTACGTGTGAGAGAAGAATTTAAAAACGGCGATTGAACTAGTGAATATAACAATAAAATAATTGATGTTAATTATATTAAAATCCCTACCAAATATGTTCTAAATAAAGGCATATTAAGAAATTGAAAAATTATCTATCCTCTGAAAAGGAAAGTGACACAGAAATCAAGGGTATCATGGTGTACATCTCCCTCTAATTCTCTCTTCAAGAATCATTCAAAGGATCTGCAAACATCAATGGCTCAAGAAACAGAAAATTCTTTGTTAAATCAACACAAAGAAAAGCATTTCACTGCTGGAGAAATTGTCCGTGATATAATCATCGGTGTTTCAGACGGACTTACTGTACCTTTTGCGCTAGCCGCCGGCCTGTCCGGCGCCAATGCGTCATCCGCCATCATTCTCACAGCCGGCATAGCCGAGGTGGCTGCCGGCGCCATCTCGATGGGACTTGGAGGGTAAACTCTCGGATTTGTTTACACTAGCCCCAAAAAATGGTTCAAAACATGGCAAAAAGTTCGAAAATTCTTCTTCTTCTTTTTTCCTTATATAGTATGAGTGGCATTGGCAGACTGACAGTGGGTCCTGGTGGGTCAAGTGACCCAGCAACTGAAAATTCAGTTTTTTTTTTTTTTTTCCGGAAATTAAGTTTTGAAGCCTCATTTTTGTCCGGAAATCAGATTTGAAGCCTCATTATTTGGGAAATTATTTCTGTTTGATGATTTTTTTTTTTTTTTAAATGGAATTGAGGATATGCTCAATTACTCCAATTCCTATCTTGTTTTGGCGATTTTATGGTAATAGATTCTCTTTATGATTTTATTCTTCGTTTGAACTGGAATGTAGTTGATGATGTAATATTTAGAATTTGATGTGATTTTTTTTTTAATACTTGAATTGATTGTTTTCATTGATTGTGATTGAAACATAATTCAAACATAAATATGCATTTTGTTTTGATGATCACAATGTTAATGAGAGGATTATTTGAGATAAAAGAATGAAAATGATGTTGGAAATAAAATGGATGATAAATTCGGTGATGTTCAAGATAAACGTAAATCTATATCTTTTGTAAGTTTGATTGTGTCCACCAACGCAAAATATCTACGTCCGCCACTGATTGAGTGAATGAATTTATATTGCATGAATACAGGTATCTTGCTGCAAAAAGTGAGGCAGAACATTATATTAGAGAACTGAAAAGAGAACGGGATGAGATTGTTGCTGTGCCTGATACAGGTATTCTCGTCCTCTATATACACACACATACATATACATGT
>NC_036244.1:19772125-19797897 GCF_002742605.1 Olea europaea var. sylvestris | reverse complement strand
AACAGAAACTCGAATTAGCAAATATTTTAAGACAAAAAAGGACGTTTAGGAGAAGAATTAACACCATGAAGCTCGTATGTGTAAGAAAGGATACTCAGGAACCGTGAGTTATAATTAGGGATGTAACTGTACAATCTCCACTGTCTGTGCTACTCGTCATGTATTTCTATATGAAGAATAATAATCATAATAGAAACATTTATACTCACCTGGACAATAACCAACCATAATTAGATTCATTCAAGCCAAAACGCCTGTCGTCCAGTCATTTTTAAAGACACCAAAATGTATTGCAAAACTTCCAAAAACATGATATTCCTGGGCAATGGCTTCAAGAAAACCTCAATATCTTTGGCTGCCTTCCGAACTCAGAATTCCCATTTGTTTAGTTAAAACTTCCATGCTCTCAGAGTTATCAAGTAGGCTCTGAAAATCTGAAGTTTCCATGTTCTTATTTTGACATTCATTGTTGTCCTCATCGAGCTCGGCAGCTTGTACATTTTCTATCGATGGACTGGATAAAAGTTGTTCAAGCATATAATCATCACCAGATATATCTGGAAGAATAAGCTGGCCATGATTTTCGTAAGGGGGGTGTTTTCCATCCAATGGTCCTGACAAAAGATCGACATCCTCAAGAAGGTCTCTCATTTCATCGGTAGAAAAGTCAAATTCCATTACGTCTTCAGAATTTAAAAATGGGGTGGTACATGCAGGCACTAAGTCTCCATCTGTTGGTGGCTGATACCTAACTATCATTCCATCAGAAGGAGCCGGTTTACAATCATCCATATCTTTACTCAGTACATTTTTTCCAGATTCAGGCATTCGCCAGGTATTTTCTTTTGGCTGTAATAACTGGACCAGAAATCCAGGATTTTGCATAGCCATCACTATGAAAGAAAGCATCTGCTGCTGGTTCTTCTCCATACCTTTTAGCTGTTCTCTCAGGAGTACTAACTTACCGTGTGAGGTCTGCTGGTGTTGCCGTAGTTTTTTCAACTCCTGCATGAGAGCATTCTTATCAGTCTTAAGATTCTCAACTTCCTTCCACAGTTCAACAATTTTGTCTTCTTCAGATGCAAGAGAATTATCCAACTCATTCAGTTGAGAAGTTTTTTGACAAGATTTTCTTTGTACTACACCCTGAGGCTGCTTTCTCCGAGTGATGTTCTTCAGTAAATGCTTTTGGCCTTTGACAAAGGCCTCATTTGCAAATTCCCAGCGATCTGTATCTGTTTTCCTGAACCCCTGATATAATTGAAGAATAAGATACATATCAAAAAATTTTGAATCAATACAATCAGAAGAATACATGCACATGTCAACCAGAAACATACCAAGTTCCGGTTTTAGTATCCGAAAGCTCAGTTCCAATGTTATACACCAATCAACCGAATGGGCTTTGATGACTCTTAAGATTAGGCATATCGATAATCATGAAAACACAGTGTAAAGTTGCAAACTCAGTGTTCCAAAAACCAAGATATCCCTATACTTCTCAAGCTTTACTTAAGGACTTATATTCAGTAGAGAGAATTTAAACCGCAGGACATGGACCTACAAGCAGAGTTCAGAAGATGACATGAGCAAAAATTTACTCAATGCCAGCAAAATATTCACTACTATTAGTATCTTCAAAATAATCGCTAGGACCTAGGTCACATCAACTGATGTTAAATATCCAGTCCTAAATGGCAACATCGGTCGGGAAATTTATTTGCTTAGACAAATTTGACCTTCATTACTTTCCAACAGCTCTTTCAAAATGAAATGAGAAACCGAAGTTACATAAAGCAAAAAACAGATAAATAGAAACCAAATCATGAGCCTAGCTTCCAGTTGAAACATATGGAATCCAAACCAAACATGGACTAGAAACCCAAGTGACGTTAACTAGAACACACCATTATAACTTATTATGGGAACACTGATTTTGCACATTGATTTTGCCCAAAACATCAACATGATGTTTTGGGCAAAATCTACGTTCCTCGTATATTAATTCCAATGGTTAAAAGACACTTCAATGCATGTTCTTCTACATGACATGGTTAGAATGACTATAATCAGGAAAAAACCAGTGCAGACTAATAAAACTGAAACAGGTGAACTTCATGAAATAAAAACTAGTGGCAAAGAGAAAGGAAAAGGGTAAAAAGAACTGAAAGTCGAAATCCGTACAATCCATATCCAACTAGTGTGTTAATCCAGTTTCTTGCAAATTGGTAATAAACATGTAGGAATAAATTAAGGTTCTCGTGAGCGGAGAATTTTAGGAAGAGCATCCCTTTGGCAGAACACAGTGAACAATCGGTATCATTCGGCTGTAAAGGGGAAAAATTGTAAAAAGATGTACAAGAAAGCAGTTACTAGTCTGAGATCAAAGAGAGGTAGTACTACCAAATTTCCTATTAAAATAGGCTTGCATATTAGTGTTCCATTCCAAGCCTTATCCTTTAGTTTTTTAGGATAAACTTAAGAGGCATATCCAACGTCAATCTCTTGATGAACATTAAACACTGATGATATAGATTTATTCGAAGAGAATAGTAGAGAGAAATTTTTAATTAGAATTTTGGAGGAACATTGTGGAATCCAGTAGTTTAAGGCCAAGAAGAACTAAAATGGAATGCATATACGGACCTTTAGACTTAAGTGACATTGTGATTGGGAATAAAAGTTCATGTAGAGTTAAACTAAAGAATTGTGTTGCCCAAAGCTATTATTCTAGGTACTTGAATTCAATCAGATAACTGAAAAAGAAGTTGGTATAACTTAATACAAAGGATGACTGGGTTGTGTACAAAATGAAGAACTGCTAAAGGAATTTTATGAGATCACCTTACATACTAGGTTAAAAAGGAAGTTTTATAGAACAGATAAGAAAAACATATTTCCCTTCTCACAATTCCACTTCTGAAGAGCTTTTCATCCCTGTTTCAGATCTCCATCCAATCTCTGATTCAATCCACAAAGATGTTGCCACGCAAAGTTCTCATTGTACAGGCTGGTCTCACATTCATGAATATCATAGTTCATGTGTGCATCACAGGTTCTTCAACGATCTAATTTCTTAAAGAGCTTGATTAAGATCTTAAATGAAAAGAATTTATCTGGAACCACAACTAGCCTACAGTTCTAATATAAGGTGCACTTTAAATAGGGATATAGAAGGGAGAAGGATGTGAAGGTGGGCTCATTAACCATTCCCCTGGTTGGATGTATGGAGAACCGACCTGGGTTGTTGAGAGCAATTGTGGGTTCTAGAGAGCCTGTGAAGGCGTTAGCAGATATCCAAATCCAAAAACCAAGTTCTAGTTATGCTCACTAGTAGACGTTTTGTGACAACTCAAGCAAGCAAAATGATTAACCTTCCGCCAGACTAGTTTAATGTGTTTCGATGGATGGGGCATAAATGGTGAAAACCTAAATAAGTGCACATCCGTGAGTGCTACAAAATATCAACATAAGTTGCTAGAAGAGGAAAAGTAGTCTGAAATCAAAATGCTATCAATTGTGGTCATCAAGTCCTATTAGACGAATAGGATAACAAAATAGAATTTCCCGTCCATGTCTATCTTGTCTTTACCACGATTCAATTTCCTTTGTTAACAACAAATTGTAGTTTTGCCAATATCTACGAGTTCATTAATGTTCTTTCTCAAGTAACCAACTTCAACTTTACGCAAAATGTCTTAACTTGTTATTGTTGGTGTGGTAGTTGATTAGTGATGAATGACATTATAGTAAAATCAATGATGAAACAATAGAAACAAACTACTAAATTATAGACTAGACTTCACAGTAAAGACAATTAAAGATATGATTGATCAAAATGAGATATCCTCTGCCAGTGAATCATTTAAGTCGGTAAGAGGGAATGGCCAGGGGCAAGCACCAAGAACAAAGTCTACACTCTACAATGGACTAGATTTAAAGCAAAGAAGCATACTTAACTGAAGTTGTCTTAAGCAAATGAAGTTGAAGAAAAAACAACGAAAACAGTGGGTATGAACTCTAATTCCTTAATGCTTCAAGTAAAGTGAAATAAATTTTTGGTACAAGTAAAGCATAACACGTTTCACCTTTCCATGTACAAAACTGTCAAACTTTAACTGCAAAAATATATTCCTTAAACGTCAATGTAACTTCATCCAGCTATTTATGTCTTGGGAGAAGTTTGACTCGAGACAGCAGAAAGAGATTTTCTTTAAATTTGAAAAGAAAAAAGAAAAAAAAAGGACCTCATTCAAAGAAAACAGGTAAAATAAATAAAAGTTCAGTAAACACACAAGATTTTCATACGATATCTAACTTCCAAGAAAAATAAGATAGGAAGTTTTTCTACTCTGATTCCTGAATTTTGTAGCGATGAAGAGTTTGATTTGGTGCCTTCTCGTAGGGATAGCATAAGGATAGAATTCTACTATATACTACTATTTGAACAGATAACTTCATCATTTATTTGAAACTCCAGTATAGAATACCATTTGGTTCTCTACAACTCTTCGATCCAACCAATTTGCAACTTTGTGCAGCCACACTGTAGCCTTCAAATATCACACCATTCATTATGATTCACGAATTCATTTGGTTTCAGTGTGAAACAGAAGTTCCTTAACTTTGTGCTTAAGAATGCTCACATTTTCCAATTATAATTTCACAATCCTCATCAAACTACGAATCCTTGAATATACTAGTTGGGCACCACAGGCAATCTACTTTAATTTTGCTCAGCTATATTAAACTATCCATGATGTGATATAATTATATAAAGCACAGGTCATTACATCATTGAATTTGAAGCAAATACCTTAATCCAACTCAATTAAAATTTTCCATTGGAGCCAAATCAAATTTTCCCCATTGGTCCCCCAAATTCCAAATTAGCATCACACCCCTATACACTCATAATGATACAAAAACACATATTACACATAATTAAAGAATGAGAAATTAAATTAAAAGAAGCTCACATAGATATTGAGTTGGCGAACGAAGCTGGAGAAATTGCTGTGCTTGAAATACTTCGATAACAATTGGGAAGAGAATTTAGAATCATCCCATATGATGAAACTGTCGCTGGATTCGCTCCAAGAAATCAATTCGTTAGTGGAGTCGTCATCAACGATCTCATAGCATTTAACCAGGAAGGGCGGCAAAGATGTCCCATTTTCAATCGATTTCACCATAATTCAAGAAACCCACAAAAAACCACCGCACAAAAGTCAATCTACTCTTCAAGTACGAAAATTTTGAACCCAAAAAAAGAAAAACCACTAAACAAAATTCAATCTACTTTCAAGTTTCAAAATTTTGAATTGACACTTGAGAAATCGTGTGATGTCTGGACACGCATTTACATATGCTTACGCGTATATGTAGATATGTGTATGTTTTCTTGAGGAGGGGGTAAAGAATGAGGAATCTAATAGGAAATAAGGAGGAGATGAAGGGAAAGGAAACACATTGACACAGAGTCTTCGGTTGAATGGGTGCCCAAAGAGCAAAAGGACAAGTTTGGAACTTCACAGGCGGCGGAAAATATCTTTCAACCTTTTGATCCTGCTATATTTTACGTGTGAGCCGAATATAATTAGTCAAAATTCATTTTCTCAATAAAAATTTAAACACGTGAGTGATTATTACAAAGCTATTTATATTTCACTATTAATTAAATAATGCACTAAAACTTATGAAAATATTAATCAGGTATAATCATCAAATGATTCTCTAACGGTCGTATACTTTTCTATTTTATTAATAAAAAATAACAAATTATAAATTGTAGAATAACCGAATTCAACTTGCGATGATGCACCTTATATTTCAAATTACTTATAAGTCTCGTAAAAATTTTATTTTTATTTACTAGTAAAAGATTGATGAAATAAAAAAATATATATGTCAACATTTATAGATCAAGTATCTTGACAACAAACTATCCGCGTTTCTTTCGATAAATTTTAAGAAAAAAACACAAAATAGGCAAGAACGATGAACTTTTTTTTTAATGGAGTACTGGAAATATAAAACATATATCTAACGTAGTCTTGATTTGACACTGAAATTGAGTTCATTATCCAGAAGTATACATAGGAGTTGATAGAAGTTGTTAGATAGTAAATAAATTGTGTAATAGATCAACTGCTAGTGGATCAATTTGTAGGCAAAGGGTTTAGAGCTTCCTCAATGCACTTTATATATTGCAGTTTACTTAGCACATACATAGAAAGACTTCCACCCATGTGGCATTGATGTATAATGAATTGATGATCAAGTTCAAATTTCACATAAGGTTGTCTCTTCTATAATTCAAATTTAGTTAAGAGGTTACAAAAAAGCCAGAGAAAGGAAATACAATTTTTGTAAGTTATCCACTATTGCAGCCGAGATGTTCTTACATGGAAGAAGGCATTAACTTCTCTCAAGTCACAAGGATTACATTATCAAGACCCATTAAATCTATGTCAAAGCAACTTTTCTAAATAGTGAGTTAGAAGAAGAAGTCTACGTAAAACAAGTTGAGGGGTTTGTTTCTCACGAACATGAAGAAAATGTCTGTTACTCATTAATTCCTTGTACGAACTAAATCGAATGTAAAAGGAATGGTGCTAAAATTTTGATAGAATAAAATATGATTGTATGCTTATATGTCAACGACTTGTTGATATGGATAAAAATCATGATGTTATCATGACTACTAAGAAAATATTAACAAAGAATTTCGATATATATATAGTAATTCTTGGGATAATTCTTACACTAATTTCTATTTTTGTGTCCTGTGTATATTCTGCATATTTTACATTTACCATCATTGATTTTTGTTCTCTAATCCATTCATGGATACATTCTTGTTCTACATTCATCTTCTTTATATCTAAAACTGAAAAATCTAATTCTTCTAAACTATCATAACTGTCTTCAAAATTACTCGTTATTTCTAAATTATCTAACTCTTCATCTGTATAAATACTATATAATGACTTACAAGATTCATTATCAGATAATTCTATTATTTTACATTGTATTTCTTCAATTATTATAGATTTAGCTGCATTTTCTTTATTTTTATATTTATTTGGACATTTGTTAGCAAAATGTCTAAGGTTTCCGCAAATATAACATTTACAGTCTTTTTTAGTTTTTGATTTTCTAACTTATCTATTATAATTGGGTCTATTATTTTTATAGTATGTCCTACTTGGTCTAATATTATATTTCTTTTTTATTTTGATATTGCTTTTTATATTTTTATATTTTTATTTATTTTATACAATTTTTTCTTTCTTCTTCTATAATCATGTCTATGGTGTATATAAATCTGAGCAAAAAGAATAATTTAATTTCTTTATTTGGTTTTTAGCTACTTCTTCTACACAATATTCTTTTAATTTATCAGTTATAAATTTTATAGTGGCACTTATAGTTATTTTCCTTGTTGGGTTTGACTCTACATCTTTTCTAATTTTATCACTCCACGGTGGTGCTATCTTTCTATATAATCTTTCAAGTATATGGTAATCTAATGTTAATCCTGCTGCGCTTGCTAATCTTTCAAAATCTAAAAAAAATGGTTGTATGTATTTCATATTACTAATACTTAATTTTTCGAAGTCTTCTAAATCTTTATTTTGTTTATAAGTATTATCTCTACTGAGATCAGAACCTATAATTAATTCTCTAATAAAGTTTGTAAAATTTCTAGGATTATCTTCTCCAGCCATTCTTAATCTAATTTCATCTGGTTTTAGTCTTTTTGCTGTAACGTATACATCTAAAGTAGTCTTTCCTAAATAAATTTCTAAATAAGCCCACATTTCTTCTATAGTCATTTGTATGGGTACACTGTTATATGCTCTAATTACAGAATTTTTCCATTTAGTTATAGTACTATGTCTGTCTTGTGGTTTACAATTATTTAACTCTAAGATTAATCCTCTATCGCTTGCTAACGGTAAACTACATCCTTCTTCCGTTTGTCATTTTTCTAAGCTTTTATATATTTTATCAGTCCATTCAAAGTCTCTTGCAGGGTAAAAAAGATATTTACCCCCTATATCGTATTCCATATTCATGGGTTCTTTTCTTTTTCCAAATTCTTGATCTGTTGCCCTTTTAACGCTCTTGTTATTTTCTTCCCTCTTGGTTTCTCTATCTACTTGATTTTTTTCTATTAACATTCTAGTTTTTATTTCTCTAGTTTTTCTAAGATTTCTATAATATTCAATATCTATATATTCAAATTCTTTTCCATTGTCCTCGCTTTCATCTTCTTCACTTTCTCAATCTAAAGCATTAATTTTGTCTTCACTTTCGTAGTCTTCTATTTCAAAATATCCACATTCTCCTTCATTTTCTTCTTCATTATGATGTGCTGTTCTGCTTGATAATTATAATTTTCAAATCTCATACTTAAAGTTGCATTACTATTTTTGTATATAATATTATTTTCTGGTACTAATATTGATTTTTGTAGAAAATTTCCTAAGTTCTAGTCTAATCCTGCATATGTTTCTGAAGAGAATTTCTTTGTTGGGATAGCCTTTATACATTTTTGTCCTAATAATGTAATTATTTGATTATTTTCTAATTTATAATTAATAGTACTATTTTCACTAAGTCTTCCCATGAATCCTGTGCAAATTATTAAAGTATCCTCATCTCTTTTCATTTGATATCATTTGCTTTTTATTCCTATTTTAATATATTTATAGAAATTCTTTGTTATAACTAAATAGTTTGATGTAAAATATACTATTCTGCCTTTATTATTCATATCTAATTATATGCTTCCTTATAATCCTTGTTCTATATCAGTGAATCTACTATCATATAAACATATTAATACTTTAGCTCATAAATTTTCTCTATGAAGCCCTTTTACTCCTATTATTATTAATCCAAAATGAGTTTGTTGAAGATTTTTATTAACGGTTTCTTTATAAGATTCTTTTTCTATAAAATCTAGAAATGAAAATTGATTTTCATGTGTACAGGAAACATATCTTTCCCCATAATGCTGATATATTAAAGATTTGCTAAATAAATTTCCTTTTTTATATATGTCTAAAACTTTTACTAATTTCAGTTTATTCTGTTTAAACATTGCTATTAAAGATTCTAGTCTTGTTTCAGGTTCTGTTTTTCTACTTAATATTTTTAATAAAGAATTACCTACTAATTTACTACTACTGGCTACGATTTGTTTTCCTTTATCCATTATGTATAGATTCACTTAGTTTTCTTAAATTTATTAGGTTCTTTAGTTTTACCTAAATCTAGTTTTTCTAGTTTATTTATTATATTATCTAAATCTTATATATTATCTGTCGACTTTTCCTTTTATAATGCTTTAACTATGCTGTCCAATTTTTCTAAGTTAGGACTAGATTTTGTTTCCCATGTGTTATTAAATTTTCTTTTTAATATTTCGGTATTTAGATTTTTAATATATACTAGATTAGTTTCTAAATTCTTTATATTTTTATTTATATTTTCTAATAAAATTTCTACCCTTTTATTTGAATTGTTCCTTTCTAGATTTTTTCCTAAATTACAAGTAAGTCTACAATAATATTTAACTGTTTATCTTCACTATGTAAAGTATGTCTAAACTTATTATCAAAATTACAGATTAGAGAAGTCGCTTCTAAGTTATCTTTTCTTTTATAGTTTCTTAAAATTTCTAAATTTAAATACTCGATTCTTTTCATAAACTATATAATTTTTTACTGTTATAGGCTCTCATACCAATTCTTGGGCTACCAATTCGGGGGATTCTAGTATAAGAAAACCCCTAAAAAAGTCTTAACAAAATTGAAAACGTCTTTAATGAAAATGACAAAGTCTACAAAATTTACGTAAATCTTCCTACCAAAAATTTGAAAAAAAAATTCTTTAACTAATATAAAAATGACTTGCTTTTCAAAAGTTTCTCTTTCTAATAAATATAAAGAGGACTTTTTAATAAGGTCTTTCTCTTAAAATTTTTACACGTTTTGAAATACAAATTTCTTCATACCAATAAATATTTTTTAGAGAAAATCTACTAATTTGGTAAGATTTTCTACACTTAATAATTCGTTTTAAAAAGTCTGCACTTTAAATTACTATGACCAAGAGTATATAAGTATATTTCTATTGTCTTTGCTACTAAAGGCCTATTGCTAAAAAAAATGTCTAACTAGTTTTACTAAAATTTCTTTTATTATTTTCTCTTATAATCTTTGCTCGTTATTGTCTTTCTTTACAATCTTTAAGATCTTCTATAAAAAAACTCTGACACTAAGAGATAGAGAGCTCAGTAATTTGCTTCTTGATCAGTAAAAAAAGGTCACTTCTATTTCTATCTAGAGTGGATAAAATATGGCTTCGTACAACGACTAATCTTCCTATCTCTCTATTTTCTAGACAAATATTAATATATTCGTTAAAACTTTCCAATGAACAAGTAAGTAAGGCAGTGTAATTTAAAAGCATAAAATATTAAAACTTAAAAACGATATGTTTGTAATGACCTTTGAGTACTTTACCATTTAGCGAATTAATTTCTTCATACTTTTTTTTAAACTCTCTCTTAGCTTTTTTCTTGATCTTTTAAAGAATGCTTAAAACTGTAGCCAAAAAGATTTTCATCATTTTTAAAAAGGCTTAAACAAATTTCCATTATTGGGACACAAATTAGCCAACTTAACTCAGAGGATTACTTTATCTTTTGACCATGGAATCTACAATAAAGAGGCTAAGAGCGTTAAAGTTATATTTTTTAAACAAAAATAAAATACTATTTGTGAATAAATTAATTGCTTACTTGGGGTTTCCCCTTTTAGGCCTTGTCCGAAAATTAACTAAAGTAAACGAAAATTATAAACAAGAGAGGATATGAAAATAACTTACTTTAATTAAGAAGTCTTTAAATTTATAAGGATGTCTTTGAATTTACAAAGATGGTAGAGAGATTTTTTAGTACAAGTGTGATAGTGTGCTATTTTTTCAATGTGTTTTCTTTCGTGAGAGGTATGGGTATTTATAGACGCTGGTACATCACGTCTATTATGTTGGTACTGTAAGTGTACTATCAATAATTGAAGAATACTGTGCAAACTTTACAGGTGTACGATCAAAAATCAAAGAAAAATAAATAATGTGCAATTCTCCATATGAGTAATTAAAGAATGAATTATTTGAAAAAATGCTTCTGATAACTTTTGTCTCCACACCTGACTTTTTTTGAAATAAGAGAATCAATTTTGAAATATGTTTAAAGTTTCATCTTTACTCCTCTTCTTTTTGACTTCTTTGTCTTGCTAATTATTTCTCCATTTTTCTATCTCATCTTTATCTGTCCATCATTTCTGCTATGGCTTCTTCTAGTTCTGGATCCATCTCATTATCGTTGCCATCATATATATATGCTTCCTCTTTTGTTTCTGATAGGGTTTCTGTAAATTCTTCATTAGTCTCTTGAAACGCCATCAGATATAAATTCTTTTGTTCAATATTTGGTATTAAAAATTTTTCTGCTTTAGTTCTCATGGCAAGGTGCTCTTGGCAGAAAATAATTCCATTATTCCATTGTGCTACTAATTTGAAATCATTATTTTGAACTTCCATCATGGCTGCGATTTCTAATATTCTTCTTTCATAATTAATCTGTCTAATTTTTATTTAATATTCGTCCTTGAAGAGGGTCTAAATCTTTTGGCTCATTCATAATTAAAATACGATGATAAGCTGGAATTACAATGCCATTATTTACACAAGGGAGTATGGAAATGAATTGAACTATTAAGGGATGGTCTTTTAACTGATCAAAAATCTGTTCAAGTTTTGGTGGAAAAGATAGGAAATATCTATTTAATATGTATATAGTATCTATCATACCAAACTGTAAAGTTGGGTAAAAGAAGTCTTCTTCTTCAAAGATTGTATATTCAAAAAAAATTGTTGGATAATTGTGTTTAAGAAAGGCTGAATTTTGGGTTGCATCGTATTTAGGACCATGTCTAAAGAAGTATCTATTTTCATTATGATTGTAACTTAAAATTTGAGCAAAATCTATAATTTCCTGAATAACGAGATTTTTTATAGAACTTCGAACAATATTGGCGCAATCACCAATTTTCTGTTCTAATTCGTATAAAGTTTGTTGGGATGAAGAAATTTGATTTTCGAGGAGTTGTAGTCTTTCTTCTAAAGAATGCTTTCTAAGATTTAAATTTCTAACAACTTTGGTCATAGTTTCACAACTATCACAAAGTTACATTGATGAAGATGATGATGAAGCTTGAGAGGGGGTTTGCATGGTCTGTCTAATTCTTTCGGACATATGAAAATTAAATAATATCATTTCTCTATAAAAATTTATAGCTTCTTCAAGCGTATAAAATCCTTTGAAAAGGGAGTCAAGAAATCTTTCTACTTGTTGTACTACTTCTGGCCAATAATTATATATTCCAAGCTTTTTACCTTTAATTACTGTAAAGAAACTAAAATTTTTGTTTTCTACTTGATTATGAATTTGTCTAAAATTGTTAGCTATGGTATTAATGCTGTCTAATTTTTGTTTAGAGTCGCGTGTCATCCAAAAATTATCCAGTAGACAACGCTTCCTTTCTGGTAGTCTTTTTAAATTATTTTCTCTAAATCAAATATTAGATCTTTGAGGGGTCATCCTCAGAGTGACATTCTCAAAGTTCATCATCTTTTGATTTATCTGCACCATGAAGATAATGAGTTAGAAAATTAATAACTTGCCCACTTAAATTATCTGCTAAAATATTTTTTTTCGTCAATATGTTCTATATTAATTTTATAGCTGCTTAATATCTCATATAATTTTAATCATCTTTTATGTCTTATCTTATCAAAATTTGTCTTTTTAATAAATTTTACTATAGTTTCACAATCTGTCCTAATTATAAATTCAGTGTTTAAAAATAATTTAAAACTTTCTATTCTATGTATGATGGTCATTATTTCATAATCTAAACTAGTTAATTAATTTCCTTTTTATCTTGTATTTTCCGTCAGTATATCTACAAATTTTTTCTTCTTTTTTATCACTATATTTATTTGGTTTGGAATATAAAATTCCTCTACATCCTAATTCACATCCATCTGTTTCTATTATTTTATATTCACTATCTATTGGTAATTTTAATGGTGGTAAATTTTTAACTTCTACTTTTATCTTTTTAACTAATCCTATATCTGATTGATTGAAATATTTTTATCATTTACTAGATAATTTACTATACAACGGTCCTACTTTCCTTCCTAAATCTTTAATGAAATGTCTAGCATAATTTAATATTCCTAAAAAGCCTTGTAATTTCTTGGTTTCTTCAATTTTGTCTGGAAATTGTAAAATTATCTATAGTATATATGGCTGTAACTGAATCTTTCCCTCTCCTAAATTATTCCTAAAAATTCAATTTTTTGTTTATTTATTTTCATCTTCTTTTTACTTATAATTAAACCATTATCTATAAATTTATTCAAGGTTATCTCTAGATGTTTCATATGTTCCTCATAGTTTTTATTATGTACTAGAATATCATCTATATATACACAAACAAATGGAAGAGAATTAAATATACTATCAATCTTTCTTTGAAAAATAGAAGGTGCATTTTCTAATCCAAAAGGCATGAGTAACCATTCAAAGTGTCCTAATAGAGTAGTAAAAGATGTCCAAGGAATAGATACTTTTGCCATTTTTATTTGCCAAAATCCAGATTTACAATCAAATTTAAAAAATATCTTGCTATTTTGTATTTTATTTATTAGCATATCCTTATCTGGTATCTTATATCCATTTTCTACAGTATTGTCGTTTAATCTTTTATAATCTATAATCATTCTTGCTTTTCCTCTTTTTATTTCACTATAATTTCTAACCATAAAGGCTGCTAGTCTGTATTGACTGTTAGACGGTCTTATTACTTTTAAATCTAATAATTCTTTAATCTGTATGTTAAAATCTTCTATATCTTAATTCGTATGTTTTATTTCTGCTGTTCTAATTTTTATGTTTTCATTTATTAATTATAATTTAGCTTCTATTTTATTTTTATCCCAATGTTTTATAGGGTCTTTTCCTATTATTTGAATCTTTTCAACTAATTTTAAAATTTTGTCTATACTATCTATCTTAGAAGATGTCTTGTTAAAAATTATTAATTCTTTATTTCTTGGAATAAAATATGTTTTTAAAGTTTCTAAAGATAAATTATCTAGAAATTCTAAGTTTTCTAGATTTTCTTCAATTTCTGGGTCTGATTCTGGTTGTAAGGGTCCATCACGCTTGGCTCGCAACTCTGATGATTCTATAGTATTAATAATAGAAGTGTCTTTTTCAAAAATTATAACATTAGGAGTAATTGTTAAACTTTCATTTCTACTAAACAAGAATTTTATTCCTATAACAAATTCATCCTTTATCAATGCGCTAACTAATGTAGTCGTTAAACTATACTGTTTTTCTTAAAATTTAATCTTACAATCATCAAAAAGTCTCTCTTCGAATCCCATTTTACTACCATCCATTTGACTTCCTCTTATTTCATATTCTAATTTCTGTCTACAATCTTCTGGCACTAAATCTTTTCTGATTATATTAAATGTACACATGTGTCTATTAATGCTATCAAATTTAATTTTATTATTTTGTTTATCTGTACTTCTATAGGTATTCTGATACTTTTTGTTGTCTTTACTCTAGATATTTGACAAATTATTTTTTCCTGATTTTCTGTTTCCAAATAATTATTTTTTGTGTAATTATCTATAGGTTGTTTTCCTTTTATTTCTAGATTTCTGATCCTGTATTGTATTTCTCCTAATGTTTCGTGTATTTTATCTATTCTATTATTTATATCTATTATTTTATTTTCTATTCTTTCTATACTTTCACTATAGTCTTTATTTTTATTATTATTTATTTCTTCCTTAATACCTAAACAATTATTGCATTGAATTTCTAGACAATTCTTACACTGATTTCTATTTTTGTGTCATGGGTGCATTCTGCATATTTTACGTTTATCCATCATTGATCCTTGTCTTCTAATCCATTTATAGATACATTCTTATTCTACATTCATCATCTTTATTTCTAAAATTGAAAAAATTAGTTCTAAACTATCATAACTGTCTTCAGAATTACTTGTTATTTCTAAATTATCTAACTTTTCATCTGTGTAAATACTATATACTGAGTTACAAGATTCATTATCAGATAATTCTGTTATGTTACGTTGTATTTCTTCAATTATCATAGATTTAGCTGCATTTTTTTATATTTATATTTATTTGGGCATTTGTTAGCAAAATGTCTAGGGTCTCCACAAATATAACATTTACAATTTGTTTTTAGTTTTTGATTTTCTAACATATCTATTATAATTGGGTCTTTTATTTTTATAGTATGTCTTACTTGGTCTAATATTATATTTCTTTTTATTTTGATATTGCTTTTTATATTTTTGTTTTTTTTAATCTTTTTTTATACATTTTTTTCTTTCTTCTTCTATAATCATATGTCTGTGGTGTATATAAATCTGAGCAAAAAAAAAAATTTAATTTCTTTATTTGCTTTCTAGCTACTTCTTATACACAATATTCTTTCAATTTATCAGTTATAAATTTTATAGTGGCACTTATAGCTATTTTCCTTGTTGGGTTTGACTGTACATCTTTTCTAATTTTATCATTCCACGATGGTGGTATCTCTCTATATAATCTTTCAAGTATAGGTTAATCTATTAAGATTGCGAAAAATCTTGTGCCTTGTTTATATAATGGTATCAGTATGTTGAAGCAACATTTCAAAAGTCTAATTGCATATGGTGACACTCAATTTAAAACACCATAGACCTAAGTCATCACTTGACTAAGAAAAATGGCGAACTTGTATCTAAACTGACTATTCTCGAATTATTATTATTATTATTATTATTATTATTATTATTATTATTATATATCAAGTCAAGCAAATTCACGAGTAATCCTTACAATAACACTTGAAAGAAATTAACTAAAATTATTAGTTATTTGAGATTCGCCTTAAATTGTGGATTACAATATACAGGATATCCAGTTATGTTAAAAGTATACAATGATTCAAATTGGATATCATCCATGAAGGATTCTAAGTCCAATAGTGGATATGTATTTACCTTTGGTAGCTTCATATCACAGAAATTATAATAACAAACGTAATTTGTAATTTAGACAAAGATAGAGAAAAAGCAGAATTACTTTGTAATTTCTTATAAGACATTTTGTATTGTCTAAGCTGGTGTCTACTATAAGTAAGTAGCGAAAAGTTGGTTTACCCGTAAGGTGCAAAATAGTATGTATAATGTTAAAGCAATTAATATCAATTGGAGTAATCCCCGTTGATTATGTAAATCAAAATAGAATCTCAATTATCGAAAGTTCAATAAGAGATCACTCATATGGTCAATCGAGATTGTAACCCAATTTTGATTACTAAGATCCCAAAATCTTTATTCAATGGGACAACCAAGTTATGAAAGTTCAAGAGAGCATTTTTGAGGTAAATTTTACCCATTCCTATGATTAAAAAAGCGATTTTTGCATAGTATTAAATAAGTTATACTTTTAATGATTCATAATGTATTAACTCTATAAGGGCCTGTTTGATAGACACCCAAATTACATGGAAAATGGAATTGGTTTTTCAACTTCCACTTTTTGCCATGTTTGATCGATTTTTTTCCACCGAATTCTCTTTCTCAGTTGTCTTGAAAATCGGAATTTTCTTGTTTTTTCTTGAAAATCAATTCTCACTAATATGGTGGGAATTGGTTTTTTAGGTATTGTACACATCTTTTTTTTTTTTTTTTTGTTGACAATGGAAACAAATTCTAAGAATTATTGTAAAAGAATATTTCCCTTTAATTGGCAATTTTCATGTAAAATAAAGTTAAATGAACACCAAGAGATAGATGATTTTCTTTAATTTATTTATTTTTTTCAATGGAAACAAATTTCATCCCTAATACCAGTACAATCTATCATTTTAATTGATAAATTTCACGTAAAACAAAGCCAAACGAACCCCAAAAGACATTTTTATTTCAACATTTTTCACGTGAAAAATTATACTAATCAAACACAATAATTTACAATTCCCAAAAAAAACAATTTCTAGACAATTTCATTCCCTGGAATTCTTTTTCAATTCAATTTAATTTCATCTTTATAATCAAACGGACCCTAAATATAAAGTGGAACGCATTTTTTATAAGAATTTTTAGGCTAAACATTTCTATAGCAATATGAAATCGAGAGTAGTCCATGGCTAGAATAAATACAGTCATAAGACTTAAAGATGCTAAGAAAGATATTTTATAGGTACTATTGTCTTGGTTGACCCCAACGATTAAACAAACTAAAAAAAATTGAAGTTCACTTATTTGTCAACGTAATCTGATAGTCGCCTCCTATTTGATGACCATTATTTCAAAACTCTTTATTTTGCATATTCATTTCCAACCACAAATTCACAAAATAAAATATTTTATGCGTAAACTAAGAATTTTTTCCTACCTTTTTACCACACATTTGTCAAAAATTCACTATTCAAAACAAATTTTTTGCCAAATAATGACCATCATTCAAGAAGGTGCAAAGCCACAAGCTACATATCCTAATACAACAATGTTCCACTTGTAATCATTTTAAAGTGTCTGCTCAATCATTTGTATTAATTTTTATTAATTTGGAACAAACTTTGACCAATTATATAAGCAGAACTCACTAGTCAATTATGGGAGCTCAGAGGTTGAACAAGTCCTATTCGACTAATAGAATGATTTTAGGGTTATGGTTGCTTTGAATTTATTTTAGGTAAATGATAAATTAAGACCAAAGCTGAAATACTTGGATTATGAAAATTTAGAACTGGAAATAGATGGGAATTGAGACAAATCATAAAATAATTGACATTTCTAGCACTGAAGAATATATATATATATATATAGAAACTGAGACACAAAAACTTTATAATTTTAGAAATTTTAGAAATTTATAACAACAGATTAAGATATAAGGTAAAATATAGTTCTAATATAGAAGGCTATATAGAATAAGATAATATAGTTGGAACATATAGTAAAGACATAAAAGAAGTATTAGAAATTTTTAGAATAATTAAAATTTTACCTTTAGAAATAAAAGAAAAAATAATTAAAAAGATATTATTTGAATAATTTAAGCATATATATATATAATAGAAGAAGTCTAGAATGAAAAAAAAATTTCTATTAATCCGGAAGTAAAAAAGTTAGATTATTTAGACTTAGAAATAAGAAATAACAGTAGAAAAGTAACAACTGTAGAAAGCAATATTTTAAAGTGTAATTTAGAAACTAAACATAAATTACATAGTTTATTTTCAGAAGAACCAAGTCAAAATAGTATTATAGACTTAATTATAAATTTGTCCAGAAATTTAGAGCTTGAAAATAAAAAGAAGTTTAATTATTTAGAAATAATTAAAGACAATATAATAGATATAAATATTGAAATAAAAAATATTAAAGAATCTTTAGATTATATTAAGAATCAAAATTCTAGTATCCTAGAAAAATTAGTAAAATTAGAAAAAAATTCCTATAAAACTAGATTTTTCAGAAAAAATAAAGAATTTAGATTTTAATAAACCTAAAGAAATAGAATTAGACATTAAAAGAATAACAATTTAAATAGAAGAATTAGTTAAAGATCTTAAAAATTGTATTCTTCGTTAATGACAGATAAAAATTATTTAGAAGCACTTGAATATTGTAAAACCTTTCATACAGAAGTAGAAGGACTTACTAGACATACTTTGCAAAAAAACTTAGACACAACTATTATTAAACAAAATAATATAATAATTGCATTATTATTGTCTCTCCTTAAAAAGATAGACATTTTAGATAAAACAAAAATTAACATACCCTCTTCATCAAACGTAGAAAAAGATTTGAGATTTTAAATAGATAAGTTAGAAAATTTAAGTTTTAAAGAAACGGGTAAAGAAAAAGTAACTAGATAATTACCTAAAGAATATAAGTTTTCAAGATGAATCCATTTTTAGGAAGATCTACAACTATAAATGAAAAAGCCTCTTCATCAAGAGAAAGACCTAGACTAAGTTTATCAAGTATAAATAGAAATTTAATAGACAAAGTGTTAAATAGACCAGAAAAGTATGATCAAAATATTGAAGAAATATTAGATCCACAACAAGAGTCTACTAGATTTCAGACACATGGTTTAAAACTTCTAAATCCAAATGTATTATATAATAGAGGAATATTAGAGTCAAGTACTCAATTTTTTAGACACCATAGAGAAGTTTCCATACAATGTATAGGAAATCAAGTAAAAAAGTTAAATTTAATATCAGAAGAATCTAAAAAAGGATTAAGAAAGAAAAATTTTAAATTTATGCATTTAGGACTTATAGTTATAGGTATTAAAGGATTAATGAGAAAAAATTTAGGATGTAAAGTTTTAATAACTATATATGATGAAAGAATTAATAATATAGATAAAAGCCAAATAGCTGGTATGGAAGTAGACATGAATAGTAATAATAGAATAATTTACTGTAATCCAGATTTTTTAATAACTATAAAAGATTTTTCAGAAAAAATTAAGATAGGAATTCAAACAAAATGATATGAAGACGTAAAATGTGGAGATAATTTATTAATACATATAGGATTCGTAGGGAGATGTTCTAATAATTCACAAACCAAATATAAAATTTATATAGACAAAGTAGTAAATTTAATGAGTAGCAAAGGAATTAATATGGTAAGACCCAAAGAATATTAATGAGAACAATTAGCAGGATTAGAATGTGATATGGATAGATTTTTAGAAAACAGTCAAGAAAAATTTTTAGCACCACAAGAATCATTAACTTATAAAGACATAAATGAAAGAATTAATTTAAGATTCTTAGATTATAATCAAATACAAAATAATTTTGAAGAAGAATCAAATCAATCTAATTCAGAAGAACAAGAACAAGTTAATGAACATGTTCATATAGAATTATTAGAAGAAAATTTAGATAAAATAATTTTCCCTAAAGAATAAGGAATGCTATTAAATAAAAAAGAATTATTATTATTAGAAGATCAAATGTACATTAATAAACAAATAAAAGAACTTGAATATTTATATTATGACTCAGATTTACATATAAGGAGAGGAATAAGTAAAGAAGAAATAAAAGAAACTAGTTCAAAAAGATCTGATTATAAAGAACTTATGGATGATGAAAATGTTTATAAATCTTTTGATTAGACACCTTTTGATAGAACCATAAAACATGAGACATTAACTTATGGATATGGTTATCCTTCAAGAGGAGCTTATAATATTTGTAATAACCCACTAGAAAATACTAAATACGTTTCAAGAGGAAGTAAAAGACCATTAGAAAATAAAATAGAATTTCAAGCAGCCAATAAAGCACAAATATTAAATATTACAACACATGATCCACAGACATGGACAAATGTAATAGATGTATGGAAAAATACTATAATATGACATTTTATTAGAAATTTCCAACAAATGGAGCCTTTAGATATGTATAGGTATTTAGAAACATTTTTAGGAGAAAGTACTAAAGCAATGTGGGAAGCATTTAAAACGGAAAGAAAAGAAGAATTTGAACAATTAGTAAGCCTAGGAAGTAACCATTATAATTTTGTTAATAAAATTCAGATATTAATTACTGAAGGAGATCCAAATTCAGGACACATGAGTATACAAAGACAAGCAATGAGAGACTTAGAACAACGTAGTTTATATAAATGGACTAAATGTAGACATGTTAAGAGATTTTTAAATGAATATTATTACTTAGTGTCAATTTCAGGAAATACATTTAATCAAAAAATAGGAAATAAGTTATTTCATAAATTACCAGGACCATTAGGATTAGAAATAACAGACTCATGGAATAATTTAAATTCAGTAAAAGAACATCCAGAAAAATAATGGAGTATAGGACCTAGAATTCAACATGTAATAAGATGTTTAGAAGGAAAATGTGTAGAACTATAAATACAAAGACAACTTAAAAAGATAGATTATAAATTTTGTAAAGATATTTTTACACCACAAACATATGGAGCCTCTAGTTCAAAGAATTATAAGAAAAAATATAAAAAAATAAAAGACCAGCTAGGAAAAAATATTTTATTAGAAAATCTAATAAAAGAAAACCTTACTTAGATGAAAAAAGACATGTTCGAAAATTTAAACCAAATAGAACTTATAGAAATAAACTTTATTGTTATGTTTGTAATAGTAATGAGCATTTAGCTAAGACTTGTCCAAAAAGAATAAATAATAATGATAAAAAGAGTACATTAATATAATGCAATAATGAAGATTTAATACATGTAGATGCGTATGTATCAGATAAAAAATCTATATATAGTATAATATCTATTGAAGATAGAAATTTAGAAATAGAACAAGAAGAATCTGATTATGAGATATTAGATGAATTTTTAGATTTAAAAATTAATAATGAATCAGAATCAGAAGAAGATATAAAACTAGTAAAAATAGAGGATTGCATACATAATTGGGAGAAAAATATAGGAATAGATAATATAGCATGTTACTTATGTTTTTGGTATCCAGTTAGCAAATTAAGAGCAAAATATGTAGAATGTTATAAAGAAGCATATATTAAATGTTTAGAAAATAATAATTTAATAATTAAAGAAGAAGAAGTAAAAACAGAATTTACTCAAGAACAAATAAAAATTTTAGAAATAAGAATTCTTAGGAAATGAATTGAAAATTTATAAGAAATGCAAAAGTTATTTATAAGAAGAATAGAAATCTTAGAAAATAATAAAGAAAAAAGTATTATAAAAGAAAATCAAGACTCAATACAAACAGAATATATAAAAATAGTTTGTAATTCAGAAAAGTTAAAAGATATTAAGATAAAATGTCAAATAAGAATAGACAATTATATTATAAAATGTTTAGGACTTATAGATTCAGGATGTAGTAATTGTGTAATTAATAAAAAATTAATACCGGATAAATATATTGTAAAATCAAAAGAACCAGTTAATACATAACAAATGGATGGAGAATCATATACATATACAGAAAAATTAATACCAAAAAGTAAAATTAGTTTTGAAACTAATTGTGGATTAAGTATAGAGTATACATTACCTATAGAATCTACATGGGTAAGACCATTAAAATTAAAAAAAATATAGATTTTATTATTGGATTAAGTTTTTTATTAAAAGATATTGATAGTATAACAATTACTAAAGATTTTGTACATTCACAAAAACATACACTATTCACACCTACACGAACTAATCACTTTATATCAGAGTGCATAGAGAAGCGTGGTGATAGTAGTAGTAGTAAAAGTCAAGAAAAAGAATGTCCCTACAAAAAAGAAAAAAATGTCAGTTAATAGAAAATAATACAGAAAAAGAATATGAAATAGATCTAGAGACAGTAGAAATAATAGACTATGAATTCTTAGACAATGAAAAAATATATAATAAATTAGTTACAGAACAAGAAATAGATAGTTTAATATCAAAATTAGAAAAAATGGAAATAATAGGAGAAAATGTATTAAAATATTGAGAAAAAGATAGAATAATGTGTGAATTAAAAATAAAAAATCCAGAATATATAATAAAGACAAAAAATATAGAATCTACGAAAAATGATATTGAAGACTTTAAAATGTATATAGAAGAACTTATAAAATTAGGAGTAATAAGAAAATCATATCGTCATCATAGATCAGCAGCTTTTATAGTAAAAAAATATTCAGAAATTATTAGAGAAAAGAGTAGAATGGTAATAAATTATAAAAGACTAAATGACAATACAATAGATGATGCATATAATATACCAGACAAAACAGTTTTAATAAATAAGATTCAAGATTGTAAAATTTTTAGTAAGTTTGATTTAAAGTCAGAATTTTGACAGATCGAGATGCATCCGAATGGTATAAAATGGACAGCATTTACATGTCCAGAAGGCCATTTTAAATGGTTAGTTATGCCATTTAGAATTAAGAATGCACCAAGTATTTTCTAAGGAAAAATGGAAAATATTTTTAATAAGCATAATAAATTTGTAGTAATATACATAGATGATATTCTTGTATTTAGTAAAAATAGAAGAGAACATAGAGGTCATTTACAGATAGTTTTTTCAAAATTTATTAGATAGTGATTAATTATTAGTAAAAAAAAATGGTTTTATTTAAAGAATATATAGATTTCTTAGAAATAAATATAGGAAAAGGAAAAATTATATTACAACCACATATAACTCAAAAAGTTTTAGAATTTTCAGATAAATTAGAAGATTTAAAACAAATTCAGAAGTTTTTAGGATTAGTTAATTATGTTAGATCATTTATAAAAGATTTAGGAAAAATTGTAGGACTTTTATATGCAAAAATCTCACCAACAGGACAAAAATATTTTAACCAAGAAGATGTAAAATTAGTACAAGAAATAAAAAAATGATAAAAAATTTACCAGAATTAACAATGCCATTAGATACAAATTATTTAATTATTAAGACGGTGGAAGTTTATTAGGATGGGGGTACAGTTTTACTTTGTAAACCAAATAAATATTCTAATAAAAGTTTAGAAAGAATTTGTAGATATAATAGTGGAAAATATAAAGAAAAAGGAAATATGAGTAGTATAGATGCAAAATTACTTGCTGTAAATTATGCTTTAGATAGCTTTGAATTTTTTATTATTTCTAAAAAAGAAATAATTATTAGAACATATTGTATTGCAATAGTTTCCTTTTATAATAAACTTAAGTTAGATTCTAAGAAAAGTAGTAGGAGAAGATGGCTTAATTTTATAGATAGGATTACTAATACAGGAATTAATATAAAATTTGAACATATAAAAAGTTGTGATAATAAAGCAGCAGATATTCTAATTAGAATGACTGAAAATAAATATTATTTTGAAATTAATTCATTATAATATTGGCAGATGTCCAGACCGCCTCCAAGACCAGGAATTCCGTCAAGGAATTCTTTTACATCAAAAGCATTGATAAAGACTTCATCTACTCAGAGCAGACCATTTTACCAAGAACGCATGAGATTTGGTAACCACGAATTGATAAGTTTTCCTAATGGTAATATTTCTTTTAAAGTTTTACAACACATTTATTTAAATAAAGAAGAAAAATGTTTGTTAGACAATTTATGGATATCTTATAATAAGAATCCAAAAGACCAAAAATATTTTCTTGCATACTCGAATGCACTTTCAGAACATTTTAATCAAAACAAGAATAAGTTTAAGTTTTATGTAGTAGTCAAAGGCAAAAACCTTAGTGTTTTTCATACATGGCTAGAAGTAGTAGTTGCATAAAAGATTTTAAAGACCCTCTTTACAAAGGTTTTCATAATTTCCAAGAAGCTATAGATTCAGCCAGACAGATGATTGGGATTAACTTCTTTGTTTCTTCTTCACTCAGAAATTACTCAGAACCCCCTCTTGATTTCTCACCAAATAAAGACAAAAATATTTTCTGTAATCATTGTGAATGCATGCAGAAAATTTTTAGTAAAATTAATGAATCTAACCAGACTCTCATGACACAAAGATCTTCATTACAAAAAAAGATCACAGAACTTGAAAAAGAGATAATTGAGCTAAAGCTTAGTTTATCTAGGTACTATTGAGCCCAAGAAGTCAATAGCTAGTCTAGTTCAAACGGTAACTGGTAAAAATTTATCAAACTCATTAAAGGCTGTGGACATGCCAAAAGCCCAACAGACTCAGAGGACTGTTGATTCTTCTACTAGATCAAAAAATCAGATACAGCAGACTGATAAATCTGCTGCAGATAAAGATAGAGAAATCTAGGATTTATTGGGCCAACCCAGTGGTAAATTTGATTATTATGTCAAATATAGTCCACCAGAACATTATATTGATAATCTAAGTTCATCTCAGACCCAAGAAATTCATTCTAGCCAAGACAAGGTTAAGACAATTGTTCAAGACAGTCAAGATCCAACATTATTTCAAGATACCCAAAATCCAAATGAAAATACTGTTTCTTTAGAAAAGATTTTCTCTCAAATTGAAGAATTCCAAAAATAGTTTAAAAAAGACGAAGGAACTTCATCTAGAAGAAAGAAAAAGATTCAAATTAAGAAGAAGAAAAATGATGAAGAATTAAAAGAACAAATTATAGAAGCAGTTAAACAAGTTTTTGAGACAGTCTTTGAAAAGAAAAATGAAGAAGAAAAGGAGATTCCAGAAAATCCACAAAGAGAAAATAATGAAGAAGACGAATTTCAACCAGATAATGAGAAGAAAATCCAGAAAATGTAGGGTTCAATAATTCAGATAGTGGAATGACCTACAACAGAAAGAAATGTCATAAATACTATGGAAGGATAAGATGAGATTGCCGACGCAAGAAGACAAAGAACTTTCAAAAAGCAGATGCTTCAACAAGACATAAAGAGAAAGCAATAAAGATTCCCCGACATAGTGGAAGACTTTTACAAAAGAAAGATTCCTACTAATGTTAAAGAGATTTTTTTGATTGGCCAGAAGTTTCTCGGTGAAGTGAGTGTCTTTCCCATTAAGGGTAGATTAGACTTTTTGCTCCCAAGAATTTCTCTATATAAGGAGTACGTTTCATTTAGTTAAGGCAGAA
>NC_036244.1:19668417-19771032 GCF_002742605.1 Olea europaea var. sylvestris | reverse complement strand
TTTCAAAAGTCAATGACCAATAGATGAAACATTGAAATTGGCAACTTACAAAGTATCACTATTATAAAGTACAAATAGAGTATGTCTGACTCTTTAAATTTTAAGAACTAAACATACTCTCTATTTCAAAAAGTTAAAAATAAAGTTTATTGAAGCTTCATTTCAAGGATTTTAAAGAATCTTTTGATGCTTCTCTTGTGCAAAACTTTTAGGAGAGACACTCTGAAAAATAATAATCAAATGGAGGAAAAAAATGATCACCTAAAAATTTTTCGTTGATTACTATTGACTTTATTATTGTAGGTGATTTGACCAAAATTCTGAAACTCGTATAATTGATGATCATCAACACAACTCCAACATTTGCCAAATGAAATATCGTCAATAGTACTACAGTCATCGATTAAGAAAAAGTGTTGCCATCACCCAATGGAATTTTATTCATTTACTATCATTGTCGTTATGAAAAATCAACGGAAGTAATACTAGATCGATAACTTAAGATATCATTTATTTTTTATTTATAATATTAATGTTAGATAAGTTTATTTTCATAACTATTAGGGTATGTTTGATTGCAAGTATTAAATTTATATGGAAAGAAAATAAATTATAAACAATTGAATTGATTAGAAATTATTTGCATGTAAATTGTTAATTAAATGTACTTGATTGATTTTATTTCCAACCTAGAAAATGATACTTTTTTTTTTTTTTGGAATGTAGATGGGAAAGAGGATAAGAGAGAAAGAGAGTGAATAATCTGGAAAATAAAACATACCATTCTTAAAGAAAATATTGTTCCTGTTTTCAAAGAAAATATGGTTACGTTGCCAAAAGTAGGAAAATACTTTCCATGGTAAAAAAACTATTAATCTAACAGCATAAAAGTAAAAAATTGGGTGGAAATATGACATTTTTCATAAAAAATATTGATAATCAAACGCACTTTTATTTCATTACCGTCAAAATTTTATAACATTAGTATTTAATATTTATGTTTTATTAAGTTATTTAGAGCAAAATTTCCGTTGATAAAATAAATTTAAGAACATATTTATTTGTTAATATCATAAACTAGAATATATTTCGTAATGTTGAATTTTTTAATTGAGTTAATTCATTAAATGTGATATTTTGGGGACATATCAATATAAGCTTCTAGAATTTTTAAAGGGTGTGTACTTAATCGGGACTTTGAAAACTTTTATGGACTTTTCTTTTAAGTGGTGATTTATTTGGTGGACTTTTTATGGATTTATTTGAAATTAATGAAGTCTTTCGTAGAGTTTTATAGACTTTCATTTAAAGCTTTTTTAGACTTTTATCGAATTCAAATTTTTTTTGAAAACTTTCATTTAAATAGAATTTGCGTGGGTCTAGAACAACATTGTAAATTTCTCAAATACGAGATATTGATTCACACAAGTCCCCTCCGCCTAGAGATGAAAATTTTGCTACTAGACTTGAGCCGTCCATGATTCGGCTCTAAAAAAGTCCGAGCTGACTCAACTCGAGAACCAAGCCCCATTTTGAGGCATCAGTACGAGCCTGAGCTTGAGCCAGCTCGTATGGCTCGTCAGTTTTGGTTATTTTTAGCTAGTGACGAGCCAACCTAAAAAAATAAAAAATAAAAATAATTTGAAATGATGTAGCTGCCTTTTGAGGCAGCACAAGCCACTTGCACAAAAGCATCTACTTAGCTGCTCGTGTTAAAAAAAATAAAAACAAAATAAAACAAAACACGAATCGGCTTGGCTCAGCTTGATGAGGCTCGAGCCAAAAGTTCAAGTTCAGCTTAAGTTTTTTTGCTTGACTCAACTCAGCAAAAAAATTCTCGAACCATTTTTACTAAAGTCGAGCCCGAGCCCTGAGTTTCGGCTCCCAAACTGGCTCGATTCAACTCGTTGACACCCTTACTTCCACCTCCGTATGCAATTAAAATTATTTGTGAAAGAATATAAATTAAAATAGACTTAATTAAATAAATAATAATCAATATATAGTAAACAAGAAATTAGGGTCGGATAAAACTTACGAACCGATTTGAGCAGTTCTTCATAAGTTAAATATTCGGACGGGTATTTGAATCGAGAACCGATGAGTTCAATTCAGATCAAGAACCGAATAAACGAATAAGAAACGAATATTTCTAATTTTTTTAATTAATTTATTTTAAATAAGCCAAATTATTTTTTTCTAAATAAATTTTCTAACTAGTTAATTTAGCTCAAACCAAAAAATATAATTTTCCTATTTTTAATTTTTAGTTCAAAACCAACTTATTCAAATTGATCTAAATTTTATTCAAATCTGTTACTCTATCGTAGTACCGTTTCTAATGTTCTAGAGAAATCGAATTAGAGCTCAATAATGCATCTCTTAATTATTTTAACCTCGTTATCTTCCTCTTTCTGTGTCTTTAACAATTAAATTTATGAAGAACTCAGTAAAGAGAGATGCATAAGATATATAAAATTGAACTACGTTATTTCATAAGAGATAAGATTGAACATATCATTAGTTAAATTAATTTAGTTTTGTAAATATTAAAAATTTTAATTATAATACGAAACTTGGGAATTGAATCGAACCAATCACGAATAATTCCATAATTAAATTTAGACCCTACGGTTTCACTTACTAAATACTCGATAATTTTGGGTTCGGTTCGATTCTTGTTAGAACCGGATCATGTCCAACCCTACAAGAAATCAATATATTTAAATTTAATTATAAATTAGTTTTTTTATATAAAATCTTATAATTTGAAATTACAAATAGAAATTTTTCATAAAAAGAAATGATGAAGAACAAAAATAATTATAGGAATCTTTAATTATAAAATAGAAAATAGAGATTAAAAAAAAAAGGAAGAGGAGGAAGAGGAAGAAGAAGAAAGAGAAAAAATGAAAAGAAAAATAGATTAGTTAAAATTTAATTTTTTTCATAGAAAAAAGAGAGGAAAAAATAAGAGAGACACAGAGAGAAAAAATAAAAACAAATATAACTAATTGAATCAAATAATTTTTATTCATGTCTCTGATGTTCATAGAAGGGAAAAGAAGAAATATTGAAATAAACGAAAAATGCATATTAAATTTTTTTTTTTTGAAAGCCTCCCAAAATCTTGGGATGAATGATTGACAAATTTTGAAATTTTATTTTAATACTTTATGCTTAAAAATCAGTACCCTAAAGACTTTTATAAAAGTTTTTAGAAGTTATTAATAATTTGAATACTCCAAGATTTTTAGAAACTTCTAAAAAAATTTAATTGAATACATCGTGACTTCTAAAAACTTTTTAAATTCCAAAAAAATCTTTTAAAAGTTGCAACTAAATACACTCCTAAATTTCATTTGCAGTTACTTAGCTATATCTCTACAGTTGTAACTCAAGTAAATTTTATTAATGTGCATGTTCCCATTAAAATTTGTCAGCATAAGTTATAATTGATTGGAAATTCTATGTTTACTACAAAGGGTGTGAACTACTTTTGTTGTCACTTTGTATTTGACAAGAAATTCAAAGTATTCATCAATTCAGTTTCAACCCATCTATTGTCTTCTTCTGATTATGGACGCATAACAATTATATTTACGTAAGGCCGTTGTTGGCGTTATGTCATCAAATGCCATGCACTTGTGGTGCGTTTCAATTGACACGCATTGTTAGTCTTTTAACTTATTCCTTTAATTTTTTTATAGATGTTGAGACGGAGCTCCCATTTGGCCCCCATTTTTTCAAATTAAAATGGGTAGAATAATATATATATATATATATATATTTTTTTTTTGTTTGTTTTTTTTTTTGGGAAAAATGAGTGATTGAAAAAGAATGAAAAGTTTTCAATTTGTTTAAACCATGCATAGTAAATTTGTTTAAAGTGTTGCATCTGGGATGGAGTCGGTGAACAAATTACTTCAGTAGCAGCTTTAATATCAATTTTATACCCACTCAAAGCATTCATAACAATTGTAACATCCCTTGATGCTGGATCAAGCATCCAAAGCAAGACCGCCCTCTAAAATCATTTGGGGGTAACAATTATACACCTGACTATTCTATACACAAGTAAAAAATAGACTTCGTCAACTAAAATACGTCCAAAAGATTTTCAAATATTCCATTTACGATCAGATGCGTCAATCCTGCCAAGAAAAGATTGAAGATTATCATACAGAATGACAATACTATTGCTATATATCTTTAGTACCTTGACATCATGGCCAAGTTCTGAAGCTAGGCGTTTCCTAAGTTCTTCAGAATACATAGCTCTATACTCTTGTTCAATGAACGCGCTCTGTGTTGCATCTCGATGGGCATTGATATGAACCACCGTTGCAATATCACATCAAAAACCTTAAAACAAGAGTTTAGAGGCTTGCAGCAATCAAATGCAGGTCAGGATATACAATTTAAATCATAGACAATTCAGAAAACTGAAAGAAATCTGAGTAATGGAAGTTTATTGAGGAAATTCACATATAAATAGAGAAACGAAATCCAAAATATCATTAATCAAGAGTTATGTAAAAATTGTTCTTACAATGGTTAGTTTAAATTTATTCTTTTGTTAAGAAATTATGTCGCTTTGTAGAAAAGCAGAGAAAAATTGTGCTTTTATTTTGTAGAAAACTTATAGTGGTATCAAATTCTAAGATCGATTATCCAATTAATATATAACTCTTTTTCCATTCTCAGAAAAGCGCAGAAACTCACACAAACACGAGGTTGTCAATTCAAAATAAGAAAACAAACCTCTAAATTTTGAAATTAAGAAAACAATAACCAAAATTTTTTTACGTGATCACGAAAGAGAGAACAATTTCGTTTCGCGAACCATAACACACAAAAAAAGGAACTATAGGAAATTGAAGAAAACAAAATATTAAGAAAATACCTTAAAAGCTTTGCGAAGCTTCGTAGCATCATCACAAGCAGAGCCGATTTTAAGCCGGGCAAGTGAGGCCCTTGCCTCAGGCCCAAAAATTCAAGGGCCCATTTTTTTATTTATTAAATGCCTTGTCCTGGTTGCAAGAGGCGTGTGGCGAAGAAGAACACAAGAATGCCCAGAGAAATTGAGAAGTGAAAGGCAAAAGTAAAACTCACATTACCCAGTCGTCCGTCGTGCCACGCCATTGCTGCAGCTTGCCTGCCGATATAAAATTTGATTTCTATGTATTCCTTCTTCTCTTTTTTGCATTGAAAAATTTCTCAGATAGTGGATTGAATTATTCTGTCGTTATTTGGAATTTGGAAACAATTAACTCGGTCTCAACGATACACTGTTTGTGGCCTGTTCATAATTTGGTCTGTTACGAATTGCGATGTGATGATAGCTGGCTGGTGGTGTGGTGATTTTCCGATATGATTTGCTTTTACGTTGCTGTCCTTGTATTTGTGCTGGAATAAAAAACATGGTTCTGTCAGTGTTATGGGCTTTTTAACACGAAATTTGTGAAATAGGATTTTATTTTGATGCAACTGATTTTTTGTTTTGTATAATTGAATGATTAATTACAATGCCCTTTTCTTCCACTGGGTTGTTTCTAGATACGTGGATCGCTGTTAAGGGTAATATCCCTCTTAGATCATATATATGAAAATAATATTTTAAGATGTAATACTACTTAATAATAATGATACCAGGAACTTGTCAATGTTGATCTATATAGCATCATTTTTGAGATTCTTTCCTAATATATTGTTATTGTCATAAGATTTATTTGACATGATTCTGGAGAAATATGCATAAATAAGTGTATATTAGGAAGGATAAGCGAATGATAATATAGTGTAAAATAAGTGTTCTTGTTGTAGTTTCAACTTTCAAGTGGTGTGAAAGAAATATCTTTGACTAATAAATTTTGATAGTTCTCTTTGGTCATTGGCAACACAAATTTAGTTTTTTACCCTTTCATTATCAATCAACCCCATCAAATTTCTTGTTTTAGCTGTTAATTGGAAGGTTCTTTACCTATTCGTTTAATGATTCTTGAGTTTTTCTTTTATCGATTATGCAAGCATATTTTTTATGCAAAACGGGAGCTAATGGATTATCATTCTTTTTTGGAGTGTGAATATGACCCCTTAAACACTTCTGTGACTCTGTCAATTGGCCTCTATTCGTGATGATCAGCTGGAGATTGTTCGTCTGATATATTAGTACGGAGTTATTAATATTTTGAATCAATGTTGAAATTACAGTTCTTACGGAATCATCGGTAGATTTGTTATACTTCTCGTCAAGGTTTTTAGCTCATCCTTTCGCCATTGCATTTTAAATTCTTCCATTAATAGTTTTAATTGTTAATTATCCTATATGCGTCCTTTGAGGCTTTGTGCACATCAATGCAAGAAACTACTCAAAAATTATATGGTTCTATGGTACTTTTGTTACCATATCAATTCCAAGATGTATGTTTCCAGCCATAACTTTTACATTAAGCATTGATGAGGGAAATCTTCCTTCAAGAATAATTTTTATCCAAGTGTTGTTTTCATCGAAGTGGAAGTTTCTTTAGAGTTTTTTTGTGGTCAACCAACAATTATATTATGTAGGATCAGCCCAATAGGAGTTGAGATAGAATGTTCCCTTTTAGATATAGCCTATTATAAAGAGGATAGTAGTTAGTTATTATTATAATAGGATTTATGTTTCCTTTTATTTCCTTTTTAGGATTTTAGTTTACTTTCCATTTCGAATTTTAGTTCTGTTACCTTATATTTAAGGGAATTATTTCAATAACCAATTCTTTACAATAATCTTTATTTATTTATTTTTTAAACATATTTTCAAGGTTTTCATTTTTCAAATTTATTTTTGTTATAAAATTTTCAATTTTGCTTCCGCACCACTTTCTTTGAAGTCACTAAGAAAGTCTTGTGTGCTGCAGGCAGCAATGAAAGATAATTTGACAAAATCCAGTACTCATGTCACCAAAGGCAAATCAAAACTTAAAATGGTAATATTTATTTTTTCCCCGAGATTACACCTGAAGGAGTTGATTTTCCTTTTTCTACTGTCACTAAGAAGCCTTCTGTGTTGCAGGCAACGAAGAAAGATGATGTGACCAAAGCAAGAACTTGTGTCACCACAGGCATTTCAGTTGGCAAAAATCAATCTAATTCGTCTACTTTTAAGGGACAAAATGTTTTCTCTAAGGCCACTGGGGGAGGGAAAAGAATTTTCGGTGAATCCATCTTCACACGGCGTTCTAAAGAAAAGTTGTGAATCAAATATACCCGATTCAGAAGATGAGGTGATGCAACAACCGATAGAATTGTTAGGAGAGTTTCACAACCATGAACTTTGCTGCAAGAACCGAAAGAGAAGGATGGAAGAGAGTTTATTGATAATTAATTGTAGTAACAGATTAAATCCTCAATTTTATTTAGTTTTTGTTCTGTCTAGTCCACTAACTTCCACTTTCTGGTGTCAGATATTACTGATCGCGAGTCTCCATCTCCATCACCACCACAGTCAGTGGTAATATCTTCATCATGTTCATTTTTCTCTAATATTCTTGTAGTGCATGATTTTTAGTCACACAGTTTATTATATAGAATATTGAATACTACAGCTGACAAGACTTATTTATTTCGTTTTAATCTTTAATGTCGTTCAACATTTTTTTCTCCCAAATTACCTGCAAAAGCAAGAAATATTTTGGCCTTCACCATTTTTTTTTAAAAAGAACACGTTAGGTGTAACTTGTTAACTTTAGTGCATTTTTGGCACATAAATTAGACAAGATTGCATGCTTTTAACTTATCTTCATCGTTAATGATATCCATTCAACCTCCAAACAAGTAATGTTTTGTCTTATTACTACGCTATAATAGCATCTGATATAATGACTCTTAAAACTAACTCTTAATCATTCTGTGCAGATTTTGGAGCAAAAAGAGGAACTTAGAAAGCTGTACCAAGTCTTAAGAGGAGAGAAGAACGGCTTTGGCACCTGAATACCCAAATGACTTTCTGGTTAGTGCCATGTCTCCTGTTTTCATAACCGAGTCAAAGGGAGCAAGCACACTCTAGGAGGACCGTATTTGGGTTTGAAGCTGAGAGAGGTCTGATGAATCCTTGATCATCTCGCGATCTATGTATTTGGACTACATTGTGATGTTCTTCATTACTTTTGCAAAGACTGCTTATGATCCCTTGTGATTTTGTTCTCCTTTTAGATGAAGTTTGTCGTTTAGTCAAAACTATTTGACTAATAACCCTTAATTCTCTGTGTAAATGTTTTATCTAGTTTGACTTTACTACAAAAATCTGATGTATCATACGGGCAATCTCTGGCTGATGTTCATCAAGATCAGAGGCCGATTGACAAAGTCACATGAGTGTTTTGGAGGTCATGTTCACACTCCCAAAATGAATGATAATCTCTCAGGAAAATAAAAATCACCCGACTTTTTAGATAAAATCTAATTTTTCATATTTGTCGAAAGTTTTTTCTTTGTTTTTTTATTCATCTTTGACCAAGATCATAAATGATAAAAGAGAGATTATGATACCCATATCTATATCTATGTATTAGTTAGAGTTGCGCTGCGCTGGGCTGGTTTGGGTTGGACAAAATTTTTGAATCGAACTGGACAGAATCGAACAAAGCGATTATTCTTAAATATCTGAACGAGTGTCGGAAACGAGAATCAATAGGTTAGATTTGATTTTCGGTTCTAGATTAATAACCGAATAAGAATCAAATCTTCCTAATTCTTTTTAAATAAGTCAAATTATTTTATTTTTTTAAATGAATTTGTTAATTAGTTAATTTAACTTAAATCTAAAAATATGATTTTTCTAATCTTAATATTCTGTTCAAGTCAAACTTAATCAAATTGACCTAAATCTACCCAAATTAGTTGTTTTTATCATAGTGTCGTTTCTACCGTTCTGAATAAATCGAATTGAAGCACGACAACTCATATCTTAATTATTGTAAACTCGATACCTTCATTTTCATGTGATTTTAACAATCAAATTTATGAATAATTTAGCAAAGAGAGACGCAAAAGACATATAAGATAGAACTACGTTATTTTGTAGCCGTTAAGATTGAATACGTCATTAGTTGAATTAATGTAACCCACCCTAGTATTAGTAATTTAACAGACTAAAGTTATATTCAACTAATTAAAGAAGACAACTCCACATGGGTTATATTTATTATCAGATGCACATGCCTTTTGTTGGTCGGCAGTGGGTGGTTAATAGGTGGCTAGGGGCGATGAGTAGAGTTGATAGGCAGAGGCGAGCGCGAAATTTTATAGAGTCGTGAATGAAAGAGGCGTGAAAGATATGACTATGATTTATAAGGTCTCTTTTCCTTATACAATTTAAAAAAAAAAAAATAATAATAAATTAAAACGTGTCTATTTAAAATATGCAAACGAACAAATATTATAATATCTTAATTGAGACCCTGCGTATTACTTTAATTTACGCCGGCAACACTTCTAGGACAAAATTCAGAATAAATAAATACACTCTGGTCTTGACTTCTGATAAACAAAAAATGTACTTGAATTTTTTGCAATTATTCTTGTCAAATACATATTTTTAAATTGTAGACCAAATATTCAAAGGGTATATTGTGGACCGTGATACTTGTACGGGAGATTTCTCCCTATACAAGTGGAATTACCCATTATGCTTAGCCAATGTTTGTCATCTATTAAATAGATTTTATATTTATATTTTTATTTTTATTTATTTATTTTAAGAAAATGGGTTATGGAATAGCAATTTTTTTTATAGCTAAATTGTGATCAACTACTATACCTATGAATGCAAGACAAAAATTTGACTCAATTCAATTTAAGATTTTGATTAATGCAAATTTGATGAAAACATAATGATGAAATAAGTACTATCCCTTATATCAATCCCTTTAATCTCAAATTTTATAATTTGACAATATGATTCAATTATGAAAATCAATATTCCTAAATAGTTTAATAATCTCTCTCGAGTATAATTAAATCTACTTTTACATGTGAACAGACTATATTTCTATGACGGATGCGAATATACAAGGATACATTATGGATATGTGAATACTTAAAGATCACATAGAGTATAGTGGAACATTTTTTATCCCTAACGAATTCTACGATAATTGATATTATGTCTAACTTATTTTTAATCTTTTGAAAGTAAAGCAAATCACGAAACTCATACAACTATTGCGCATGTAATTATAAAGAAGAATAAACTCATGTCAATCATTTAATAATTGAAAACATGCTTTAAATATCAAGAATAAATAAAATCAAGAGTTAAATATTCATGATATAGATTCATCGTAATCTTAGCCCTAGATTACTTTAGTTTAACATATTGTGTAGAAGCAAACAAAAAAATAAAAATAAAATTGTTCATCACTTATAATTCTTGAATTTGATCTTTGATTTCTTGAATTCGATCTTTTACTGTTCGCCTCTTTTTGTAATCAATTGTCCCACCTTTACTTAGAGTTAATATGTTCTATTTATATGCTCAAAAGTCTCCAAGAAATCTTCAAAAACGTCTAGGAATTGTCCCAAGAAGAATGAGTCATTGTTGGAGAAGAATTTATAATGAAAAATGGATCCTTTCACCGATTGCCCCGGGCGGTCGCTCAGTAGAAAACCAAGCAATCGCCAAGGAAAATCAATTCGTCCATGCTTTCGAAATTTCAAGCGAGGCGATTGTCCGACAATTATTGCTGGGTGATTGCCCAGTTATGTCATATTTCAATTATTGCATTTTGGTCACCTTCTTCATTTTTTCCTTCATTTTGGCCATTTTCTTCAAATTATGCATATTTTGATCCTTCAACTTCTTCTCATGTGCACATTAGTCCCCAAACCTTCCATCTGATCATCAATTCTTCAATCCTTTTTTTCTTCTTCTTATGAATGGGTCCAAAACGTAAACAAGAAGAAATTAACATAAGTTAGGTAAAATTTAATAGTTTAACGATATAAAATTTGGTCCGGATAAGTGCACAAAATGCACATATCACTTCTCATAACCATGCTTGAATAGTTGAGCTGCCAAAAGCGACTTTGAGGTGTTTGCATCAAAGTTTTCTGCCATCGCAGCAATCTTCCCATATATAATATATTCAGCAAACTTGATCACATAAAGACTGCATGGTTGCATCATTGTGAAAAAAAATTAAGTTAGGTGTTACAAACTTAATGTGGGAAACAAGTTGAGCGTAGGATTGTCAACGTATGTGTAACTATAAAAAAATGGATATATCTCTATGTAACCTTACATTGAAATGAATATTGTAATAAACCAGTGATTGATTACGTACTCATCCCTTGTTTGTTAGACTCCTAAATATTAATACTAACCATCAAATATGGTAGAAAACATGCAAGGGCCTCCACAATGGTGATAATCATCCTGTCTCTCATTGTTAGCCCCCGTTTGGTCCCCATTTTGTGGAAATGAAAATGGCTGGAATCGTGTTTTTTTTTTTTTTTTGAAAAATGAGAAGATGAAAAAAGACAAAAATTTTTCGATTTACGTGTAATATTATTTTATAAAAAATTGTACGGTTGAAAATAGAAGAGAGAGAAATGAAATGTAGTGGAATTGAAATTAATGGGGGCTGATTGGCTTAAATTATATATGTAGAAAGATCTATCTTTGATGTTGAAGTGAGCAAGAATCCAATGTACTTGTCCATCATTATTGGAATGAGGACATGGTCGACGTCAGACCATCATGCGTTGCAGTGCATATAATGTCCGTTCACATCTTCCACCAGTGATTTGAAGTTTGATATTATACATACATCATGCGTTGCAGTGCATATAATGTCCGTTCACATCTTCCACCAGTGATTTGAAGTTTGATATTATACATACATCATCCATGCATGATTTGTATGTGGACCGAACCATAGAACCGAAGAAGGAATCGACCATTGTACATCTGTTCGATATCGGATTGTTGAATTTTAGCATTTCCACAAGTAATAGAAATACACATTTAAGTGCTGCAAGTGAGATGTCCAGAGAAGTTAAAATAAATTCGAAGCATATTAAGTGCTTCTTTGTGCTCCATTATTTGAGTATAATTATTATGAAATAGTGATTGATATTGAAATGTGTGGTTAAAAAAGAAAGAAATTTTTTTGATTTACGTGTAATATTATTTTAATGAAAAATGTGTGGTTGAAAATAAGTGCTGTAGAAAAAATAATGTAGTAAAATATGGAAAAAAAAAAGGATGACAAACAAAGCCTAAATTTAACTGAGCATAAAAAGAAATTCGAAACTTAATTGATTTATTAACTGAGCATAAACACATCACATGCTTACTGAGTCCCGGAGGAATACATTTTGTTGGTATAGCTCGTGCTACTTGGTGTCGGTAACGTAAAGTGTTAAATATTTGTTCAAAATCAATGGAATGATAATGAACTAATTGTTGGGCTCAATTGTGGAATTAGTAGAATCTAAACAAATTGAAAAATGAAAATTTTGATTTTTTGCATATGCGTACGCACATGCTTAATTTCATGCATACACGAGATGTGTTTTGACAAAATCAGAATTAAATTTTGCTTCTACTATGCGTACGCACGATTTATACTATGCGTATGCATAGTGTTAAAAAATAGCCGTTGGCTGATTTTTCAATTTGAAACTTTGGAGCCGTTTTAGATTAAAAGTTGTCACTTTTCATCTTGTTTTGACACCATTTCGTGATGTATTATTGAGACCTATAAATAGGTGATGAATGATCAATACAAACATTATTAGAATCATTGAAAATATCTTGAGATCCATAAATCATTCCATATTGAATCAAACTATTGATTTACATTCATATTCAAGATCTTCCTTTGTGTTCTTAAAGTTTTGGAGGATTGCACTTGTACTTTGGTGTTAAATCCTTTACAAGGCTTGATATAATCCTACAAACCGTTTACCAAAACTCTTAAGCATCTCATTCAATCGCGAGAGAGACAAATATAGTTTGAGGACAACAATTCCGTATTCAAGCCTCAAATTCGTTCTTGACGTATTTCGTGATTTCTATTCATTTTGTTTCTATAATTTTGTTGTTGTTTCTTCTCCAACCTCTTATTTTCCAACAATCTCAAACTATATTTTGCGATGGAGAATGATATAACTATGGCAACCATCAAACTCATGAATCAAGATTTGGTTAGATTGGATCGTTTAACGGGACTACTTTACGCGGTGGCAAGACAAGTTGAAATTCCTCCTAACGGCGTTGAAGATTTTTTATATTCTTGATCCAGATTTGGCGGCTTTGCTGGAACCAACGAATGGAGAATTCGAAGCAATCAAGACCGAAAGACAAAAACGCCAAGAAGATGAATTGATTTGTCGTGGCCACATCTTGAATGTATTATCGGATCGTTTGTATGATCTATACACCAATACAACTTCGGCGAAAGAAATCTGGGAAGCATTGGAAAGTAAGTACAAGGCGGAAGAAGAAGGTACAAAGAAATTTTTGATTTCTAAATATTTTGATTTTAAATTCTTAGAAAATATCTCTCTTCTTCCCCAAGTGCATGAGTTGCAAGTGATTGTCAACAAATTAAAGGCGTTGAAAATTGATATATAGGAGACCTTTCAAGTGAGGGCTATAATTGTCAAACTTCTGGAACTTGGAAAGGATACCGGAAGAAGATCATGCATAGTTCCAAAGATTATTCTTTGGAACAATTACAAAAGCGTCTTCGAATCGAAGAGGAGTCAAGAATACGTGATAAAATTAAAAATTCTCATGAGGGCTCTTCTAAAGCAAATGCTGTGGACAAAATAGAACCGTCGGCGAAATCCAACAAAAGGAAGCCTTCTAGGAACTTTAACAAATCTAAGAAGAAGACAAAAGGAGATTTTTTTGTGTGCGAAAAATCTGGTCACTATGCTAAGGATTGTAGGCACCGAAAACAAAACAACTTTGAGGCCAAAGTGAATTCCATCCAAGATGACAAAATTGTGGCTACCATAAGTGAAGTAAACGCAATCAAAGAAAATGTTCCCGAGTGGTGGTATGATACTTGTGCTACGGTACATGTATCATACGATAAATCTTTGTTCAAAACTTATCAAGAAGTGGATGGAAAATAAGAGATTCAAATGGGTAACGAGATGTGGTCCAAGGTGTTTGGAAAAGGAAGTGTAGACAGTATCTTCACTTCTGGGCAAATCGTTACTCTAACTATTGTACTACATGTTGCGGATATGAATAGGAATCTAGTTAGTGGCAATCTCTTGGAAAAACTGGATATCAAATGTGTTTATGAATTCGGCAAACTTGTACTATCCCTTAATGGGAATTTTTTTGGAAAATGCTATTCGTGTGAAGGAATGATCAAATTATGTACCGTTGAAAATGAAATGAATAAAAGTAATTTTGCTTATGTTGTGAATCTATTTTCATTATGGCATGCTAGATTAGGTCATGTTGGTAAAAATACAATGAAACGCATGAAAAAATATGACTTAATCTCATATGATGAAAATGTTGTACATAAATGTAAAATATGTGTAGAATCTAAAATGATTAAAAATCATATCAAAGTGTTAAGAGAACCTCTAGTATTTTAGAATTAATTCATACTCATATATGTGAACTTAATGGTATGTTAACTAGAGGTGGAAATAAATATTTCATAACTTTTATAGATGTCTTTTCTAGATATACATATGTTTATTTGATAAAACATAAAAGTGATGCCTCTGACATGTTTAAGACATACAAGAATGAGGTTAGAAATTATTTAGGAAAAAAATTAAAATTTTAAGGAGTGATAGAGATGGTGAATACTTTTCCAATGATTTTAATTTGTTTTGTGAACAACATGAAATTATTTATCAATATTCTGCACCTAGGACATCCAAACAAAACGGCTTAGCTGAAAGAAAAAATAGAACATTTGTAGAAATGATAAATGTCATGCTTATTCATGCTAAGTTGCCATTTAACTTGTGGGGTGAAATTTTATTAAGTGCATGTAGAATACTTAATAGGATTTCTTCAAAATATACTAAGGTTTCTCCTTATGAATTGTGGAAAGGAAGAAAACCAAACATTGGATACTTCAAAGTGTGAGAGTGTCTTGCCTATTGCAAGAACACGAATCTTAATAGGACCAAACTGGGTCCAAGAGGCATTAAATGTGCCTTTGTTGGATATGCAAACAATAGCAAATCTTATAGATTGCTGAGTTTGGAGTCCAATGTGATTATCGAATCCAACGATGTGGAGTTCTTTAAGGATTCGTTATCTTCGGATAATGAATTGAGGGAAAATCTTGAAAATCCCTAGCTCAAGTGGAACATATGATGAAATATCTTCTAAGGATGTTGATGTGTCTAGTGAACCATGAATAAGCAAGAGAACTCGAGTTGAGAAGTCTTTGAGATCGAATGAAATCGATTCTCAATTTATCTCCTTTTACTTAGTAGAGGGAAATGAGTTGAATGTTGTGAGAACAATTCCTTTTGTTCTACAAGTAGAAACCGATCCTAAGACTTATAAAGAAGCTATGGCTTCTTGTGATAGCACCTTTTGGAAAGATGCAATTAAGGATGAAATGGATTCGATAATATCCAATAATACTTAGGAACTTGTTGATTTACCACCGGGATCCAAGCCTATTGGATGCAAATGGGTATTTAGGAAAACATACAATGTTGATGGATCCTTAAATACCTTCAAGGCTAGATTAGTAGCCAAAGGATATCGACAAAAGGAAGGAATCAACTATTTTGATACTTATGCACCGGTAGCTAGAATAACATCGATTAGGATATTATTCGCTTTAGCTTCAATATATAACTTGCATGTTCATCAAATGGATGTCAAGACAGCATTCCTAAATGGAGATATCGATGAGGAGGTCTATATGGAACAACTCGAAGGGTTTGCCCTACCTGGAAATGAACATAAAGTGTGCAAGTTAGTGAAATCTTTATATGGTATGAAGTAAGCACCAAAGAAATGACATGAGCAGTTTGACTTAGCAATAATATTATTCGGGTTTAAACATAATAGCGTTGATAAATGTTTATATTCTAAAGTTTGTGATGATTATGTGACATTTATATACTTGTATGTTGACGACATGCTGATTATGAGTAATCACATGAACGGAATAGAAGAAACAAAAAAGTTTCTTTCTTCCACATTCAAGATGGAGGATCTTGAACAAGTGGATACCATTTTAGGTATCAAAGTCACAAAAATTAGTGGGGGTTACTATCTAAGTCAATCACATTATATTGAGAATGTGATATATAAGTTCAAACATTTGAACATAAGGGAATGTAGTACCCTGATTGATCCAAGTTCAAAACTAATAAAGAATGATGGAAGGACGATTGCTCAATTGGAATATGCAAGTACTATAGAGAGTCTTATGTACGTTGTTCAATGCATAAGACCTGATATAACTTATGTAATAAGTAAACTTAATAGGTTTACTAGTAATCCGAGTAATGATCATTGGAAGGCTATTGTAAGAGGTCTTGCATACTTAAAGAAAATCAAGAACTTGGGCCTACAATTTACTAAACTCCCGGTGATATTTTAAGGATTTACCGATGCTAGTTGGATATCTAGCATGGGTGAAAGTAAATCCACTTCGGGTTGGATATTCACTCTTAGAGGAGGTGCTGTTTCTTGAAAATCAAAGAAACAAACATGTATAACATACTCGACCATGGAATCTGAATTTGTAGATTTATCGGATACTGGGAAAGAGGCTGAGTGGTTTAAGGATCTCTTATATGAGATACCTTTGGGATCGAAGAATATCTCTTCAATACCTATCATGTGTGATAGTCAAGCCACGTTAGCAAAGACATATAACGAGGTATACAATGGAAAGTCTAGACACATGAGTCTGAGACATGACTACATAAGGAAATTAATCAAAGATGGAATAATTTTTCTAAATTATGTAAGGTCAATTGAGAATTTAGCGGATCCTTTAACTAAAGCACTAAATAAAGATTTACTGACATCTACTTCGATAGGATGGGGTTGAAACTTCTTAACTAAAAATGTTCACCAATTACGGTAGCCCTACCCATCATTACTCAAAAAGTAATCCATAGGTTCAAAGGGTAACAACAAGTAATTCGATATGTGGATGGTTGTAGCATTATTCAAATATGCAATAACCCTATCCTAATGAAAATAATGCTGGTTGTTATCGATGTGAGGGTTGAGCTTAAAGCTTTTAATGAAGTTCAGTGCTAAAACACAAGTACCTTTAAAAGTAACAAATGTACTGGAAGAACTTCTCCTAGACTAACTTCGCGGTAATGCCGCCTCAATAGAGAGTTGGAGTTCCTCTCTTAAAAGTTTGTCAAATAGGATGAGCGCAAGGCCATAAAAGCGCTAAGCGAGTTGAGGAACTTGAGAACACGTGATACTTATGTGTGTGTTCGGAAACCAGATCATCATTCGTGAGGGTATTTGATTTTTTATCGGGGCTGGTGTATTGCTAAATCATGGAAAATGTGCAGTAGAATGTTAAATTTAGTCTTAAGACACATCTATGTTCGACACATGCAAGTGTGAAAATAAGACTACGTATAGTGCAGTACCTTCATAAATGATGCATCTAGTTTAGTCGATGTCTCATCATTGTTGCCAGATAATTGACTACCATGCTATGAATTATTCTTGGCCCTAATCTGCTCCAAAATTATTTCATATTTTGCTTCCACAGACGTTCAAGGTGCAATTGTACGAAACAAGATTGAAGATTGATATGTAAGTGTGACAGCAAAAAATCGATTTGAAAAAAGTATCTTAACAATAGCGACCACATGCCTCCATCTGTTTTGCAATGTTGGGCGTCATACGCTTGGAGCATGGAATTAATGAAGGATTTGAAGAGATCGCATGGTAGTGATCTTTCACTTTGTGTACTGGATCATCGATAAGATTAGCACATGTAGTTATATAAATTCTACCATGATGCGCTCCATGTCCTCTAGACCCTGATGGTAATCTACCATTTTCTCCTTGTCTCTAGGTAGTAGGATCGAGATATCAACCTAAATTTGAAGCAAATGTACACATTTCAACACTGGAGCAATATTGCAAAATAAATCATTCTTAAAATGATGAGTATTTATGAAAATTTCGTATCTAAAGATAACAGGCAGAATGTTTATTAAGCTTCACACGTCATCCAGATTGAGTAATATTTTTTCCAGGTATGAAGAAGATATTCATGAATCATCGGTGCTCCAGCCTCCAGTTGATAACGAGGGAGCTGCGGTTGACTCTGTGTACATATTTTCCAGTTAATGAAGGGAATGATTCATATGTTCATATCTGAAAGGCAATAGGAAAGCCATGAAGTTTGTATGACGTTATATCCTTTGCATCACCAAGGTTTGGAGAAAGCTTGGCAAGCGCAAACTTCAGATGCATGTACGCATTTTGAAATAACTCATTCTCCAAGCAGAAGCAATTCATAAAAGGGAAATCTACCAGGTGCATTGTGTCATCGAATATCACTGTGGCTTGCGTGTTCACTACTAAAAAATAACTTTTCACCTACGGAAAATTACCAACGGATTTCCCGTTGATAATTAGAAACAGATTATCTGTTGATAAAAGTTATTCACTTTCAGCTATGATAATCATCAACAAATTTTTCGTTGGTAACGATAATATCTCTTTTAATTAGAAATGGATTATCAGTTGGAAAAAGTAATTCACTTTCAACTACGATAATCAATAACAAATTTTCCATTGGTAACTATGATATCTCTTTACCAACGAATATTTCGTACCTCATGTAATCATTTAACATTTTGGATCTTTCACCTACGGATATTCTATTGGTAATTAGAAACAGATTATCCGTTGATAAAAGTAATTTACTTATCCCACATCGAAAGTTCACAACAAAGTTTTCAGAGTTGCCCTGTATAAATTAATTGCGAGGTCCAATAAGTGGTTAAACAATATTTTGGCCTTTCAATTCAGTTGGTTGAAAGGTATAAAAAGTAGAATTTTCAAATAAAGAATAATAACAATAATAAAATTACACACACATATATATAACAAGTCTCACACCTATGCGGCTACTTACAATATTGATTTTTACCAATTGTAATGATAGACATTTACCAATGAAAAGTCGGTTGGTATTGGTTATGATTTTTACCAACGAAAATTTCGTTGGTAAAAGATTCACACTTTACCAATAGAAAATTCGTTGGTAAAATGTTTACTCTTTACCTACGGTAGGATCCGTTGGTAACTATCAGCAACCCTCAAATTAGCAACAGATTTGCAGTTGCAAATATTCAGTTGGTAAATAGTAATAACAACGGATATCGAGGTTTCTGGAATGAAAAATCCGTGCCTAAAGCCATATTTTTAGTAGTGGTTGGTGTACAGGGATGTGGATATTAGATAAAGAATACCCAATTCTCGATGTTTTTATCAGTAGTATTGTGTGGAGAGGTAAAATCTATCCAACGTCTTTCCTATACACTCTCTTGACGTGTCTGAAATACCTGTGTCTAATTTGACATTGACCAATTTTGAACATATTGGTGTCATCATCTCCATGGCACTTCAGATAAATGACATGACACACTTCCTCAACTGAGAACTTTAGATGTTTTCAGCCAACTTTGAACCACATTTCATCATGGATAGATTGTTGCACCTCCATGAGAACCATTTGATTTAATTTGGTGTTGTAAGTGGCAAAGCATGATTTATTGGTCTCTTTCCTATTTTGAGTGAGAAATTTTTGGTACCAAATAAAGTGGCTTATAAATTCTGCCAATTTTGGGAATGATTGCATAATTATTAGTATTAAATAAGGTAGACTCAATAATGGTAGAGCCTATAAATGGAACACGATTTTGGGTCCCTAATACCATTTATTCCATTCAGTTTTCTTACACCATTGTCGATCAAGGAATTGAAAGGGCATTGAAGTATTCCAATCCAAGACGTAAAGTTGCATTCTCGAACTGCACAGTTGACAACAATGGCTAGAGGTATATTTTCAGTCAATTTAATTTCCGCAATTGGTCTGCTATTTAAATTTTATATGGCAAGACTAGATCATAAGTATATAGTCTTACAGTTGGTATCAGAGTATCACTTTACCTCTGCCTGTTCATTTTGCTCTCTACAATTTTTTCAGAAATTTACTGTAATTTTTAGGGATTTCAAATTCTTATTTCATAGCTTTTAATGAAAAATAAGGTTAGGAATCATTAAGAAATTGGATTTCTAATATTTCTGGGATCTGATACGTAAATTTTGGTGTCTTGAATATGGAGAAACTACCGGGTTTCAATTTGGGTTGGAACTGGGTTAAATAGACCCGGCTAAAGGTTGAAGATGATCTGTAAGTAATTTTAAAAAAATAAACTGGCAAACTATCTTTTCAAACCTACAGCTGACCATTCTTTATTATCGTTGTAGAGGTTGAACCCCAACCTTGAGGGTCCCACCGCCCCACCCATAGAGCTTTGTGAGGGAGGTAAAGGTTAGAGAACAAGAGCTGCTTGTACACTGCGCTTATAAGGAGTCCAATTTCATATCTCAGAAATTGAACCCTCACACTGCGGCTGCCAACAAGGTTTGAGATAACCTCACTCATGTTCTTTACACTACTGGACTATGCTCGGGGGTAAAGACAGACCAAATTGGTTAGATATGTAGTGGGCCTTTCAATCTTGTCATTTACTAATTAAAGTATAAAATGATTTTTGTTTTGACCATTATTTTCAACATACGGGCCCACTTGCATGAGATAAAGTCTGTTGTTATTCTACAATTCTCACAAAGTAATGTTTTGGCAAGACAAAATCCACTCTACCAATTTATTATTACATGTGAATAAGTTAAAATTAACGGGAACTATTTAGTGGTTTTCCTCTTTTTTTTATATACTGAAATTATTTTATTTTGTTGTTTTATATGTATGACTTTTATTGGTTTGTTATACATGCAATATTAAGTCAAATAATTTAGTATATTAAAATTTAATTTTTGTGCTCATATTGCTTATGGATTTGTGCAATTTAGATGAGCATATTTTGTGAATCGTGTTTAATGTCGAGTTCTCCTTATAATTTTAATTAATTAGGGAGTAGCCACAGCATCCTTAATTATGCAGAATTATATTAAGTATAGGATCACAACATCTTGAGGAAAGACATTAATTGTGGTTGATCATATTTAATATAGTAAATTTTATTCCACATGAATTTTTATTATATTTGTATGATCAACTAGGATAAAATATTGAATTACTTTCTTAATTATCCACAGAAATTAAGAATTGAAACGTGATTTAATAGCTTTATCATAAAGTTTATACATGGATCTAATTGAGTACGACTTTAGCCCCACAGGCAAGTTCTATGTCACTATATTCATAATTTTGAAACATGATTTACATTGGTAGAACATGATATGTATTCATTTGTGTCAAATTTTATGCATGTTAAATTTTCTTACAGTCACGTAACCTACAAATTTATCTGATATTAATTGTGAAATTCCCGAACTGAAAGGGGACAACTATAAAGTGTGGAAAGAGAGAATTCTCCTTCATTTGGGCTGTATGGATATCGATTATGCTATAAGGAAAGACAAGCCGAATATTACTGCTACCAGCACTCCAGAAGAAAAGGCTCTTAATGAACAGTGGGAGCTGTCTAATCGCCTTAGTATAATGTTCATAAAGACCAAAATCTCTGCTGGTATTCGAAGCTCTGTCGATAAGCATGACAATGTCAAAGCATTATTGAAGGCTATTGATGAACAGTTTATAATTTTAGACAAAGCACCTACTAGCACCCTGATAATGAAATTTTCATCCTTAAGGCTTGACAGTGTAAGAGGTGTGCGTGAGCGCATCATGCAAATGAGGGACATTGCAGCTCAGCTGAAAACTTGGAGGTTGATATGTCTGATTCTTTCCTTGTGCACTATATATTGAATACTCTTCCACAACAATATGGACCGTTCAAAATCTCTTATAGCACGCATAAAGAAAAATGGTCAATCAATGAACTTCTGATCATGTGTGTTCAAGAGGAAGGAAGGTTGGCTATGGAAATGGGCGAGAGTGCACTGTTGGCAACACGTGAGAAGGATCGGAACCAAGGAAGGAATCATAACCAAGCCAAGCAAAAGGGGAAGGTAAAATACCATCCCAAGGTAATATCAAAAAGGAAAGTAAGTACTTATTTTGTAAAAGAAGGGGCACATGAAGAAAGATTGCACCAAATTTCAGAAATGGCTTGAGATAAAAGGTAATTCAGTCTCTCTTGTTTGTTATGAATCTAATATGGTTGATGTTAATCCTAATACATGGTGGGTTGATTCTGGTGTTACAATTCATATTTCAAATACCTTACAGCGTATGCGAAACCTAAGGAAGCTGGTGGAAAGTGAACAAAGCATCATATCAGGAAATAAGATGGGTTCACATGTGGAGGCTATTGGAACATGCAATTTAGTTTTAAGTAATAGCTATGTTTTAGAATGGAAAAGACCTTTTATGTTCCAAGTTTTTCTAGAAATTTAATTTCGATTTCAAGACTTGTACCTTTGGGACATTCCTTTAATTTTTCAGACACATCTTTAAGTTTATTTTACAAATCTGATCTTATTGGGAATGGTAATTTGTCTAATGGTCTTTTCTCTATTAATTTACAACATAGTACTGATAATGATGTTATGCATGTTCACACTGGTATGAAACGATGTGTTACGAATGAAGATTCCTCTATATTTTGGCACCGAAGATTGGGACATATCTCCATAAAAAAGATTAAGAGATTGGTAAATGATGGGGTATTTAGTACTTTGAATTTTACCGATTTCGGCACTTGTGTGGACTGCATTAAGGGAAAGCAGACTAACAAGTCTAAGAAAGGTGCTAAGAGGAGTACATAATGTTAGAAATCATACATTCAGCTATTTGTAGTCCAGACATGGACTCGTATGGTCCAAAATACTTCATCTCTTTCATTGATGATTATTCACGATACATGTATATCTACTTGCTTCATAACAAGAACGAATCACTAGACGCCTTTAAGGTTTTTAAGGCCGTAGTAGAGAAAAAATGTGGAAAATTAAGATCGCGAGAACAGATAGAGGTGGAGAATATTATGGTAGATACACTGAGGATGGACAAGCAACTGATCCATTTGCGAAGTTTCTTTAAGAGAATGAGATAGTTGCCCAATACACCATGCCTGATTCTGAAAGAAGAAATCGAACGTTATTGGACATGGTACAGAGTATGCTTAGCAGCTCCAAGCTTCCTAGATCCTTGTGGACGGAAGCTCTTAAAACGGTAGTGTATATATTAAAGAACACCATTTGAATTATGAAAAGGTTGGAAACCGAGTTTGCGGCATATGCGCGTTTGGGGATGCCCGTCTGAAGTAAGAGTTTATAACCCACAAGAGAAGAAACTAGACCCAAGGACTATTAGTGGGTATTTCATTGGATATGTTGAAAGGTCAAAAGGGTACAGATTCTATTGTCCATCTCATAGCATTAGAATTGTGGAGTCAAGAAATGTGAAGTTTCTTGAGAATGACTTGATTAGTGGGAGCGATCGATTCCCGGACATTTTGTCTGAAAGGAATCATATTGATGCTCAACCTTCCACTTCAAATGACAGAATGATTATCGTTCGCAACACCTCTCAAGTTCAAACAGGTGTTGGATAACCAATCATTGAAGTTCCACAAGTTGCTGATGACAATCCAGTAGATCAAGATGTTCAAGAATTGCTTGAAATTATTGAACAACCGGTTGAACAACATGATCCTCAGGAAAATGTTGATACAACATTAAGGAGATCTACTAGAGTAAGGAAATCAGCGATAACTAGTGATTATATTGTATATCTGCAAGAATTAGACTATAATATCAGAGCTGAGAATTATCCTGAAACGTTTTCACAAGCCATGAATTGTAAAGAATCAAATTTATGGTACAATGCAATGAAAAATGAGATTGATTCTATGGCATCCAATGGAGTCTGGGATCTTGTCGAGTTTCCTGATGGTGAAAGGGCCATTGGATGTATATGGGTCTTTAAGACAAAGAAGGACTCATTACACAACATTGAAAGATATAAAGAAAGACTCATAGCCAAGGGATTTACTCAAAAGGAAGGAATCGACTATAAGGAGACATTTTCTCCCGTATCTAAGAAAGATTCTTTATTTATCATTATGTGATTGGTTGCACATTTTGATTTAGAGTTGCAACAAATGGATGTGAATATGGCCTTTCTCAATGGAGACCTAGAGAAAGAGGTGTCTATGAAACAACCTGGAGGATTCTCCTCTAGTAGTGGTGAGCATTTGGTGTGCAAACTTAAGAAATCCATATATGGATTGAAACAAGCCTCCCTAATGGTATTTAAAATTTTATGATGTTAACTCTTCATTTGGCTTCGTAGAGAACATTATGGATCAATGTATATATCAGAATGTCAGTGGGAGTAAAATTTATTTTCTTATTCTATATGTGGATGATATTTTACTTGCAGCCAATGATAGGGGTTTGCTATATGAGGTGAAACAATTTCTCTCTAAAAACTTTGACATAAAAGATATGGGTGATGCATCTTACATCATTGGCATAAAAATCTATAGGGACAAACCACGAGGTATTTTGGGTCTGTCACAAGAAACCTATATCAATAAGATTTTAGAGAGATTTCACATGAAAGATAGTTCATCAAGTATAGCTCCCATTGTGAAGGGTGATAGATTCAATTTGAACCAGTGCCCCAAAAATGATTTTGAAAGGGATCAAATGAACATTCCATATGCTTTCTGCTGTTGGAAGCCTAGTGTATGCGTTGGTCTGCACAAGGCCTGACATTGGATTTGCTCTTGGGATGTTGGAAAGATATTAGAGTAATCCGGGTATGGACCATTGGAGAGCTGTAAAGAAAGTAATGAGGTACCTTCAAGGGACGAAAGATTACATGCTTATGTATAGACGAACTAATAATTTGGAAGTGACTGGTTATTCAGATCCGGACTTTGCTGGCTGTGTTGATTCACGAAAATCAACATCTTGATATATTTTCATGCTCGCTGGTGGAGTTGTATCTTGGAGAAGTGCAAAGTAAACCTTAAATACTACTTTCACTGTGGAGGCTGAGTTCGTATCTTGTTTTGAGGCAACCTCGCATGGTGTATGGTTGAAGAGTTTTATTTCTGGACTTAGAATTGTGGATTCAATTTCTAAGCCATTGAGGTTATTTTGTGATAATTCAGTTGCAGTTTTTATGGCAAAAAATAACAAAAGTGGCAGTTGAAGTAAACACATCGACATCAAGTACTTAACCATAAGAGAACGTGTTAAAGACAAAACAGTGGTCATTGAACACATTAACACTGAATTAATGATTGCCGATCCTTTGACAAAAGTCATGTCACCATTCAAGTTCAAGGATCCTGTAGACAGAATGGGACTTGGTTCCTTAAAATGATTTTGTAGTATGTACCAATGTCATTAGTAATAAAACTCTATTTTCAGTTGTGATAATTTCTCATTTCTATTGTGTACACATTCATTGGTTGGAGAAATATCATTAATGTTTGGACCTTGAATAAACATAAGGTTTATTCATTAAGCAATATGGTCTTATGTTAAGATACGTAATACATTGTAATGCATGAAAAATAATACTCGTTCTAAGAGGACCTATCGCTATGATTCATGTATCAGTTTCTTACTATAGGAAATGATAGAATCTTTGGGCCAACTGGGAGAATATTGGTTTCTTTCCTATTTTGAGTGAGTTGGTATCGTGAGAAATTTTTCCTACCAAATAAAGTGGCCCATAAATTCTGCCAATTTTGTGAATGATTGCATAATTATTGGTATTGAATAAGGTAGCCTCAATGATGGTAGAGCCTATATATGGAACACAGTTTTGGGTCCATAATCCCATCTATTCCATTCAGTTTTCTTACATCATTGTCAAGGAATTGAAAAGGCGTTAGAAGCATTCCAATCCAAGACGTAAAGTTGCATTCTCGGACTGCACAGTTGACAACAATGGTTGGAGGTATATTTTCGGTCCATTTAATTTCCGCAATTGGTCTATGTGCTATTTAAATTTTATATGGCATGACTAGATCGTAAGTATATTGTCTAACATGATTGACTAAACAACTTCTTGTACGATGCATTCAGCTTACAGTTCAATTTTTCGACGTCCCCATTTGCAGAAAATGTTGAGGCTTGCAGTGAATCTGTCCTCGGAGGGATGTAGAATTCAGAACCTAGTTCCATACACCTGACCAAAAAAAAAAAAAAAACTCTGCATCCAACATAATTATTTGGTGAAGGATAAAAATACGCAGTGATGTGTGTAAAAGCATTACTTAACCTAACCATTATGCATATCAAATGTGAGATTTTCCCCAGATAGTGAGAGACTTCGTATCAATTTATGGAAAATGTATACACGAACCAATATGTTGGTGAACGTGTTATTTATAGTTCCAGTAAATGGGGAAAAAAAATAAGATGACAATATAGGGATGTGTGGAAAAGAGTAACATTATCTAACTACGTAGCATATCAATGTGAGATTATTTCAGGATGTGAGATTGAAAATGTTTTATAAATATCAATTTATGGAAATGTATACACAAACCAAAAATATTAGACTTGCAAAATAACAGTGCTAGAAATCAGACCCTATATTCCTGGATTATATCATACTCATGAATGAATACCATTGTTCATTATAAAAGGGATTATGGAGTCATAACGAAACAATATCAAACAATACTACGAATTTTTCTGGATTCTTTAAAATGTTGGTATGCACAAAACAATGTATTGAAAACTATTCATTCGTCTACGTCAAAGGAAATCTCCTTTGCATTACAATTGACAGGTATATTGATCGGTATTGTAACATATTCTATTTTAAGAGATACTGTTTACATGCGTTATAACTACTTCAGTGGGAGTAAAAACAAATGTGGAAACACTGTAAATAGTACGTGACTCAACATGATAAAAATCGACTACTTCTTATGTAATATATCATATGGACAATGACGGAATACATATTTAGGTTTAAACGTTTGATTTAATTTTGTGAAAAGTGATTTGCCTGATATGTAGGGCTCGAATCACCAGCAACAACGTCAATTTTCTACTTGCCAGAGTTGTTCATTTGGGGCTTCTTCTTCTCTTCCTCGGTAGAGTTGGGAGACTCTCGATTTTGAGTAGACCCGTTTGCCCTGGGTTTTGATTATGACAATATTGTCGCTCTTGGGATCAATCACCTCCTCTGGTTTTGAAGCGTCGTTGGATAGAATAATCTACACGAAGCCCAAGGATAAACGCCATTCTAAGGTTCCATTATGAGTGAAGTCTTCTATATTTTTTTTTGTCCCTTGATAGAAACCATGGACAAACGGCATGTTGGGTTTGCGGGAATTGGGATTTCTTGAATAATATTTGTTTTCTTGTTTGTACCCAGTGCTGAAGGACGAGAAGGGGATGCCATAGTACGATTCAAAGATCGATTATTGAGAAGAAGAAACTTCGCCCTCACAGAACTTGGAAAAGTCAGACACAAAAGCTAGCCATTCAGGGGGAGAACTAAGCTCATATAAATTGCACATAGGAAGCTCATACTAAGATGGAGCTGGAAGTGGGTGTTCATTTTTCGAGATGGATTTATTGATTTTTTTTTTAGATTTTTGAAAGGTGAATAATAAGGAACTTGGAGTTTTGCTAATCTTGAAAGAGCACTACTTTGTTCCCATTATTTCACATTAAGAGTGTATTTGGTTTGAATTAAAATTCGATTTTAATTTAAATTAAAGTTAAATAATCAATATTAATCAGATCTTTCATGTGTTTCACAACTTTTCAATCACACATTTCAAAACATTTCTATCACAATCTATTAAGAAATCTAATTTTAATCCTATCAAACAGCCTCTAAAATGAGAAGAATAGTAATTTTTTGAAAAATGTGTGATTAAAATAGAATAAATTTTTTTTGAACTTACGTGTAATATTATTTTATTAAAAGATGTGTGGTTGATAAGAAGGAAAATGAAAATAAATTATAATTTCATAGAAAATAATGGGACCAAACAAGGGCTTAGGGATTGTGGATGTAATTTTGGGTTGGTGTTTGGTATGAGATAGGGCTTGTTTGGTGGAGAAATGTTAGCATATCTCCTATTTCCTTTAAAAGAGAGGATGGAGTTGCACTAATTATTTTTGGACCACAGTGTTCACATTGGACTGATTTGAAACTGGTTCAACACTGTTCATCACAAAAAAGTTTTGTAAATTGTGATGGAAGTTTTTAAAATGCGTAGTTGAAAAATTGTAGACATAATTAATTCGAAAATTTTAGTTCTAGTTAGTAAAGGTATTAATCTAACATCTTAATACTTTAGGGTAGTGGGTCTAGTTTAAGTAGGGAACAATACATATATAACGTGTTTACTATATTCAATTTCATTTTTAAGAGACATTCAAAAGTCAAGTGGTAAATAATAATACAAAACATCTACCATATTAGATTTTAAATCAAGCATTCAATTACACATATTTTCATTCCGAACAGGACTTTCCATTTTAATAGTGATGATCGAACAAAGAGAAAATCTACATAGAAATCGTCGGAGCAAATGACTTTGATTCCCACCATCAGAATTTGGTTGATAGAAGCCCGCCAAACGGTTGAGGTCACAAATTGAAAGTTATCGGCATTGTGTTTCAAAGTTTTTGAAGGTAATGGACATAAACTGAGGATATAATAGGAGTAGTGAATTGAGATTGGTGATCATGCCGAATTATATTTGAAGGGTTTTGAAGTCACAATTAGCAGTGGATAACATTTCATTGTGGTTGGATCTTCCCATTTTTGAATTTATGAAATAGTATTGAAGCTCCAATTGTGAGTTGCTATGACAGAAAATAAAAATCTCCATTGGCATTTAAACAGTGATATTGAAAGGATCCATTAGCTAGTTAACTGTGATTTACTGTGATGAAAATTGAAAAGATCCATTGTTACTTATGATATTGATCTAATGGCATGTGACCAGTTCTTTGTAATATGTAACACGTTGATATGGATCTGTGACCTATGCACTATGATATGTGACATGTGACATGTAAATCGTTATATGTGATATTGATCCAATTACATATGACCAATTCTTTTGGATCTATGATCTTTACACTATAACATGTGACTTGTAAATTGTTAACTCGTGATATTGATCCAATGATCTATAGCCGATTCTATTGGATATGTGACATGTGAACATTGATATGTTTTCTACATAATTTGACATGCGAACTATTACATGTGACCTATAACATATAGGGGGTGTTTGAGTCACATTATTTTGGTAATAATGCATTTTTGAATAGTGTATTAATGAAAAATGTGTGTTAAAAAATAAGAATTTTTTTTTTGATTTGCGTGTAATATTATTTTATTGAAGAGTGTGTGGTTGAAATGATATCAAATCACTATTTAAAAATGCATTTTTTTGAAATAATGTGACTCAAACAGGCCCATAAACTGCAACATGTGAACTTGAATTTGTAACCTATTACTAGTGTACAAAGACATGTAACATATAATTAGTGGATAGTTAATTTTGATATGTTTCGTGTTAACGTTGATCTATGACCTATACAATATAACATGTGACCTATTAAATATGACCTACGCCTTGTTAACATAAATCGATAATATGTGACTAGTTCTATTTGATAAGTGATCTATGCACAATAACATTTTGAGAAACTCAAAAAGAAAACCCAATTTTCATACTGAAAAAATGAGATTAAAAAGGCATAAAATCAACTCAAATTTAACATTAAAAAATACATGATTTCACTACAATCATTCTTAATCCCATCATGAATAATGACATTACTCTTATTTGTCCTAATTATCAATCTGAAAATGAGATGAACAGACATCTTCAAGGAGCTCTTCAGCCACCACTACCTCCGCCACCAAATTCTCCACCAGGTCCACGGCCACTTAAGCTAGCATTACATACGAGCACCACCTCCACCACCATCTCCACCTCTAGCTTGCAAACCACCTCCTGGCCTACATCAAATACCTAACCTTTCACCTATCCGCCACCTGCACCACCACCAAAGCCTCCACCTATATCCAATCTACGGCCAATACGAATGTCAATTTCGCCACCAAAACCATCCCCTCCTTCAGCATCAATAGCTATGTCAATGAGCCCTTTAGTCCCTATGCTATTTCCATCAAATGCTCCGCCATTATTGACTCCCTTATCACCAAGATAGGCGATGAAGATGGTTGGGATGGAGGCGAATAGGTGAGTAGTTGCTGCTTGGGCGTTGACGAGGACTCTAAAATGGTAGGGATCAAGGAATTTGAGGGTCAAGCGAGATTACAGAGAGATATTAGAGGTTAACGAAAGTGACTGGGTAAAGAGAAGAGAGGGAAAAGATAAATTATTATGTAGAGAGAGAATCATATAATAATAATTATTATTAATATTAAAAATTTGTATTATCTAATTTGACTTATATGTTATAAATAAATTTGGCTAGATGAAAAAGGATGACTAATTCAAAGGCTAGGAACACAAGACATCCTCAGACATATATTGGCAACAACTCGCTTCCGCAATTCGGCTTTAGAGAAGAATTATACCTCAAGGGAGTTCCAAATTTCAGATTATTATGGAAAGGCTAAAAACGAGAAAGAAACAGATCATACTAGAAGAGTGATGACAATCACTTGAACTCACCAAGTTCAAAGGAAGAGTACAGACCCTTTATCAAATAATATTGGGATCGAGAAAATTTATTTTAGAGCGATTATTAATTTATAGAGTATTTTTTACTTTTATAACTTGTGTTATATTTTACCATAATGCATGTGGGAGATTTTAAAAAATGTGATGTATGTTGTGAGAGTGAAAATAACACAATAATTGAATCTCCTATTAATGAAGACATTATTCAAGGGGTACTCAATACACCTATTAATGATGACCTAGCTGTGTTTATGAACTATTCCTTCAAAAGAAACATTTCAAACGGCTCCAACTTTAAATAATTAATTTGTACAAAAAAAAAAAAAAAGAAGGAAGAAGACAAATGTAGCTTGTGCATTGTAAAAAATTAGGAATGAAGTTGAGTTTGATTTGGGTGTAAAGAAAAAGCAAAAGACTTTAGATGCATATTTTGGAAAAATACGAATTGAAAAAAACATTGTCAAATTAAAATTTTATTATTTTACATTAGTATGAACTTTTATTAATTTAAGCAGTTATTATTTAGTATATTTGTTGGGTCTCAAAGGATTCAAAAAATTACTATCTTACGCATCTTATTAATTTAGCATACTAACTTGAGTCAAGACTGAAAAATTTTATTATTTAAGTGAAATTATTAATTTAACGAACATTTATTTATCGAGGTTTAATGTATTTGGAACTAGCCGATATTTATTGACAGGAGTCATGGGAAGACTAGTTATTGTAGATCCATGAAAATTAAGATTGGCAATTAAGATAATTCCGAGCACTTAATCACATTGATTGAAAAATTATCAAAAAGAAATAAGCAATTTTTTCCCACATTGATATTAGAATGAAACTTTTGGGAGCAAAATTCATAGGGATATATATTTTCATGTACATTCCATCTACAGGAATAAGTACACAAAAAATAGCAATTTATGAAGCTATTATAGTATATACACTAAGCTCTTGTTTGATTAACCAACATTTTCCATTGAACTAAGAATTGGTTTTCTAACTTCCACTTTTGCACTTGTTTGATAGCAAAATTTTCCCTAGAATTCATTTTCTTGCTTTCCTTGCCATCTCAGCCAGAATTCTACTTTTTTGATGAATTGGAATTCTCCAATTCCCTGTTACTGTAGCGTTTTGTTGCAATGGAAACAAATTATAAGAATTATTGTAAAAAAAATATTTTTCATTAATTGACAATTTTCATGTGAAACAAAGTCAAACGAACACTAATAGATAGATGCTTTTCTTTATTATTTTTTTTTCTGGTTTTTGTAATGGAAACAAATTTCATCTTCAATATCAGTAAAATATATCCCTTTAATTGACAATTTTCACATAAAACAAAGTCAAATGAACACAAAAAAAATACTAGGCAATTCAATTCCCTAGAATTCGTTTTCTTTTCATCCAAATTTCATCTTTGCAATCAAACGGACCCTAAGGCTAGTAGGTTCATTAATTAATCCATAGTAAACCGCCTCCAAGAAAAAAATCATAATGATTCTATGCTTCAGTAGAAATGGGCATTCGACAAGCTTCGCGAGCCTATCTTATGAATGATGCAGTCTTCCGTCTTGCGAATGCATCAATTCCCATGCTCCTATTTCATTAAGTTGCTTATTCATGAACCGTGATTTCCAAAGTAACTTTTTAACTTACAAATCCCACCTTTTCACTTAACTTACATTTCCAAACGTAACTTTTAAGAACAATCAAACATGTTTTTAGCTGCTTACCATCTCAATGGCCCGAGTGAACATAGAGGTCATGGCTTTTCAATAGAAGTGGACGCGGTATGGTTCGGTCCGATTTTGAAAAGAACCGAACCGAACCAAGTACTAGTGGGAATCTTAGAAATGGAACCGTTGGTTCCATATCTAGTTCTGGAACCGAACCAATCGGTTCCAATTTGGTCCGATTCGATTCTTTACATTGAAATTATGTAAACAAAGTGTTCACTAACCAAAAATTCTAAAGATGTTGCCCGCTATTTAAACGAGATCACTTGAGAGCCACATATTTATCAACATTATCTAAAAGATAGTTCTACACATCATTAATAGAATTTGACTATTAAACAAACATGCTATTAATCAAGAATTTCAATTAACTCTACTTTGAAGTTGCAAATTCTCACTAAAATTGCTTTCAAATTGCAAATTTTTAAGTGAACAATGTAACTTGAAGTCTAAATTCAAAGCAATAAGTTAACAATTAAGTGTCCAAATCCCATATTGTAATAAAATTAACAATCTGCCATAACAAAATAAAACTTAAGATCTCTTCAATGTCTTTTCAAAGTATCTACACCAATACTTCTAAAGAGTTAGTCCCCCCCCCCTGCGTTGATTCTACAGCACAAAAGTTAAAGTTCAAATGTTGAACAAAAAATTTACATGTATGAAATTACATATAAAATATAATTTTGTAAATACTTACAATTAGATCATTAGTCAAGTTTCACAATCATTGAATTTGAATCATTCTTTTTGTGGGTACATTTCCCAACAAGCTCTACATTACATTGGAATTTACAAAATCTCAATTAAAAGAAGCATAAACAAAAATAAATATACAATATAATAAGCTAGAAAAAAAAAATTCTAATTACCAGTTTCCAATTGGACCAATTCTTCATGAAACTGTCTCTTCAACACTCACTCCATATAATCGGTCTCCCAGAAGTGTAGAACGTAGCCAGTTTTGTGCACAAATTAAAGCTTCAACTGTTTTAGGTGTTAAAGAACTCCTAAATGAATCAAGAACACGCCCTCCAGTACTATACGCTGACTCCGAAGCAACTGTAGAAATTGGAATTAAAAGGACTTCCCTTGCAATCTCGGACAAAATTGCATATCTTGGATAATTTAACTTCCACCAAGTCAAAATATCAAATCCTTGATTAGTAGAGTCTTCAATGGGTTCCATTAGGTATCTCTAAATCTCGTCTTTTCCTAGCAAATCATTATTGTTACTTTTCAATTTTTTATACCCAAAATCAAAATTATTGGACCCATCCCAATCATCATCTGCAGAAACCTCAATTAGAATGTCATTAAAATCACAATTACCACCACATTCGTCATTGGATGCACTATTCCATCCCTTATACTGATTATACAACTCATGTAATAAACTCTTGATTTCAACTTTTGTTGTTTCAACTTAGTTATTATCATACAAGCGACCAATACAATAACCGACAAACTCTAACTTGTATCGAGGATCAAGCACAATAGCTATTATCAATATTTTGTTCATTTTCTCGACACTGTCCCAATACTTATCAAATTTACTCTTCATGTTTTTTGCCATAACACTTAATAAAGGATCTTGCCTATCACTCAACAATTTCAACAATTGTTGAATATTACAAACTTCTTTAAAGAATAAATTCGAGGTGACACTGAAAGATACACTAAACTTCAAAGTAATTTCAGAAAAGGTTTTCAAAAACTTAACAAACTTCCGACCTTTTTCCCAATCATCGCTTGTAGGTGGACCTTCTCTTTCCTTCCCATTCTCACACTCATCAAAATATTTGCAATAAAAACCATCTTTCTCTGCTATACGATCAAATGCTTTCTCAAACTTAAGCTCACTATCCAACATCAAGTATGTTGCATTCCACATAGTAGGCTCATCTAACATATCCAATTTTTTGCATTCAATTTTCTCCCTTTCTGCACAAATCTTGAATTTTACTAATCTTGAAGGTGATGATCGAAAATACTTCACAGCATTTCTAATACTTGCTATTGCCATGTGAAACTCTTTCAACCCATCATTTACAATTAAATTCACTATATATGCACAACACCTGGTATGCATAAGTGAACCACCCAAGACCATCCCATCAACCTTCCAATTCTTTAATACCTTTTTCATATAGATAATAGCCCCATCATTTGCACTTTCATTATAAATAGTAATTGTGGGCACATGTTCTATTCCCCAATCAAGCAAACATGTTTCATTAAGTTTTCCAATTTTTCCCCTCTATGTTTTGGTACCACCGAAAAATTCAATATCCTCTCATGCAACACCCAATTTTTGTCAATAAAATGGGCCATGATAACTATGTAACTAATATTTTGTATAGATGTTCAGCAATCTGTTGCAAGGCACACCCTTTGTTTATTAGACATAAGTTTAACTTTCAATAATTCCTTCTCCTCACTATAAAGTTTCAATATATCCCTAGTAACTGTTGTACAAGATGGAATATCAAATTTAGGGCAGGCATGTCCCATGAAACTTCTAAACCCGACACCATCAACAAAGCTAAATGGAAATTCATCCAGAATAATCATTTTCACCAATGACCTCCTACATGCTTCTTTGTTAAACACCATATTAGCAAGATTGGCATAACCACCATGACCACCATCACTATCATTTAATTGTCGAGTTAGAACCTTTTGTCTTTCATCCACTTTGGTACTCTTATATATTTGACAGTCTCTAAAGTGTTTCCACAAGCTAGAAGTACCATTCTTATTTGAATCACAAGCATAAGATTTTCCACAGTAATTACATTTTGCCTTTTTTCCCCCTTATATCTTAGTAAAATGTGACCATATTTCTGATCACATATTCAGGGTTTATTTTTTTTTATTTTTTATTTTTTTTTATCTTCGACCATCTCAGTATTCATCTACAACATACAAATAACATAAAATAAAAAATCATGGCATTACAATAGTCAATATTAACTTTAAAAATAATAATAGTCAAAAGTTCAAAAATAATAATAATAGTCAACATGAAACAGTAAGCAAATCATGGCATTACAACATAAAAAACTTATTGTTAGATTACAACATGGCATTATAACAATAAGCATGAAACATGACAAGAGCAAACGATCACAACTACGGAAACTAAAAATAATAACAATTCAAACACAAAGGGCAGACAATTGTTAGATTTCACACAAAAAGATAAATGATCGTAGATCCATAAATTCTAATTGAAAAGCCAGCAAGCAAATCAATGCCTCAAGCAAAACATCATCCATGTAATAAAATTGAAAAATAAAATAATAGCTTTGCACCTTTAATCCGGTATTTAGATACCCAACAACAAATAATTGAACTCCAATCCTGACCAATAAGAATTTTAAAAAAATGTAAAAAACAAACTGTAAAAATTTCAAATCTAGGGGGAATGAGGTATTATGCAAAAAATAAAAAGTTACGTGATTATCTTCAATAATTTTGACGACCGGCTAACTTTAAAGAAACAATAAAATTGATTTTTCCTAAAGATTGAAGAGCAGTAGAATATTTTCTAGGGTTTGCATCTTGATATAAATTTCTACAATATTCACGATAAAATTATTTAAGTATAGATTTTAATTACCCATGGATTGAGAAGGAGAGAATGAAGAGAAAAGGAAATTGGAATAATGAAAAGGTAAAAGGAAACGTGATCTTGGTTAAAAAATCATAAAATATTGATGTTTAATATTTTACCAAAAAAAAAATGAAAGGAAAAAAAATTATTAGAACCGAATTACCATTTGGTTCTTACAAAGGCACCGAGAACCGGATCGAAATTGACCGGCTCTCGATGATATGTCCCAAAACTGAATTCTTCTTTAGAGGAATCGGACCGGAATCAGACGGTTCTAGTCGGTTCTGAGAAAAATGCCCATCCCTACTTTTCAAGGCTAGGATCAGCTCAACATTTGGGGGAAAATATTATTTGTTCCCTGCACGGAACAGTCATATGAAGAAACTTCAATCTATTTGGCAAATCTCTGTTTTTCTCATCAAGTATGAGAAATAAAGATTAACATTACCTTGCAATTCTCTTCTTGTAACCGTTTCTCAAATTTAACCAGCGAATTTCCCAAGCACTCCTTTTTTTGATTTATTAAATAATATAGGTTGCGAGGATTTATCAATGGAAAGGGTACATAATTTGTTTAGAACTTGGCCACTGCCCCGCAAGCGCCAAGACAATAATCCTCCATATTTTTTATACATAAATATGTGTTTGTTGGAATATTGTTCAAATTAACAATGAGGAGTGATTTTAGAAGTAAAGGAAGTGGTCAACCATGAGAAAAACAAGTGAAAACAAAATGAGAATGAAAAATGGTGAAGGCTAAAAAATGGTTTGGGCGGTTGCCCAGGCTTAAGGCTTGGCGGTGTCCAATCTTGTGTTGCAATTATAGAGGCAAATTTGATGAACTGGGCAGCTACACAGTATAAAAAATATGTTCGTTGGAATTTGGAATCCTGGTGTCTTTTCATCAAACTTTACACTATGACATGTGACCTGTAAACTATTAACTGTGATATTGATCCATGGCCTTTGACTAGTTCTCTTAGATCTGTGACTTATTGATATTGATCTATTATTTGTGCAATATGATTTGTAATATGTGAACTTGAATCTGTGATCTATTATCATTGTACAAAGATATGTTACGTGTGATTCGTGACCAATTAATTTGCATTAATGACCTATTGACATTGATCTGCGACCTATACAACATTATTTGTGACCTGTGAAGTGTGACTTATAACTTGTAAATTGTAATCTGCGAACATAAATCAATGATCCGTGACTCGAGGACATTGATTTGTAACCTATGCACATGACCAGTGAACTGTAACATATGAACTATAACACGTGACCTTGAATCTGTGATATGTTATCATTGCACAAAGATATGTGACATATGATCTGTTATCAATTAATTTTGATTTGTGACTTATGCTTTTGTGAAAATTAGAAGAAACAAGCAAAAAGGGACCAAATTGGAAGAAAACTAAAGTTCATGGATCAAAATGCAAATAATCGAAAGATGACCCAGAAGTATGAATGAGGATGTGAAAGAGTTAAGGACCAATTTGTTGAAAATGTGAAGTATTGGAAGAAGAAGAAATGAGAGAAGAAATCAAGAAACGTGAAAACGAAGCTCAAGGACTAAAATCCAATCTTTAGAAGCTCTTCACTACTATGTGGTCGCATAGTAGAAAAGTCTATGTAGTCGCACATCTGTTTTCATAGAATTGAAGACCTTATTTTCAATGAACTATGCGGTCGCATAGTACAATTTCGACAGGGAAATTTTGGTTTCCTTATTTGATTAGAACTCTTATGGAAACAAATTAGGAACGTATTTTTAAAACCTATAACCATAAAAAAGACGAAGAACAAATAACCCATCTTCTCCGCCTCTCTTTTAGATTTTCGATTTTGATGAGTAGCTAAATCTTTGTACTTGATTAAAGGAAACCAAAGCATTGGGACAAATCAAACTGTGAGATCTAAATTATTTTCATTGTTTAATTTATGTTTTGAGTATTAAATGTTCTTCTGCACTCATTTCCATGATTGTTATTTTGATTACTAAGAGGCCTACTAGTGTATAGCACGTTACAATCTATAGGTGAGTTAAATATTAAATTCGTAATTGTTTGATCCCTTTAATTTGTGAAGCAATTCGGATTCAACGGTTTGTTGCATTAGAAATTGTTAAATATTGGGAAGAATGTTTGACTAGATTAAATACAACCGCTTGTGCTTGTTTATTTAATTTTATCGATTTCTCTAATTTCTAAGGCTGTTATTTAATTAAACCTTAGGACTTGTCTTAGGTTGTTTAATAATTAGGATTGATTGGAATTTTTTCTGATTAATTACAATTAAGGAGAGATAGGAAAATAATTCTAATGATGAATGCTAAAAATATGAATTGATAATCATGTGCCGATCAATGAACATTTTTGAAACTTCAACGGTAGATGTCAACCTAGATCAATGTTTGTTCTATTGATTTAATTCAATTTGTTAATTTGCATTGTCATTACTATTTTCTTAAAATGGATTGCATTATAATCAAAAGCCTTGTTCTTGTTAACATAGCATAAAATTAGACTATACACTTTTCGTGAGAACGATCCTTACTCACATCACCATATACAAATTTGAGGAGTATAGGTTTTATTTTTGGCTACTTGCGACAACATGCCAACAATGACTTGTGAGGAACTCGAGAAAAAAAAACCATTTTTTCTATTGAAAAAATGTAAAAGAGAAGGGCATAAAATCAACTCAAATTTAACATTGAAAATATGATTTCACCACAAACATTCTTTATCCCATCAGGAATAATGTCATTACTCTTATTTGTCCTAGTTATCAAACTTTAAATGAGATGAACACACATCTTTGAAGAGCTCTTCCACGACCATTACCTCCGCTAACAAATTCTCCACTAGGTCCATCGTCCCCTCATAAGCCAACATTACCTGCAGGAACACCTCATCCAATTTGCAATCCACCTCCTGGTCCATCTCCAGTACCTAACCTTTCACATATTCCACAACCCAAGCCTCCACCTATAGCCAATTCTTGGCCAATACCAATGTCAATTCCGTCGTCAAAATCACCCCCTCCTTCAGTACCAGCACCAATGTCAATGTCCCCTTTGATTCCCATACCATTTTCATCAAATGCACTTTCCTTGTTACTAGGATCGGTGATGGTGGTCGGGATGGAGGCGGAAGGGTGTGCGATAGTTGTATGTGCATCGATAAGGAGTCGGCAATAGTAAGGATCAAGCGAGGTTAGAGAGAATGAAGGGAGCAAGTGGGTGACATGAGAGAGAGGAGATAAATTATTATGCAGAGAGAATGATTTAATAATAATTATTATTAGTAGTATTAAAAAATTTTGTATTATCTCCTGATTTTGTATTAAAAAACCTCAAAATTAATTTTTGAAATGCAATCTTCACAAACTGCCTCCTTGTAAATTAACTACCCACTTGTTCTTAACCCATTTCTTTTCTTTGTTAAAGATAAAAACAACACAAAACAAAATAAGAACAGCTTTAATGGAACGTATGGAGTCATTATATCAAGTTGAGAAAATATTTAGCTCCCTCCCCCTCTCTTTTTCTTGTGTATAAGCATTAGCAACCTGCATGAGTGTTTGTAATCAACATTTTTTTATCTAGTTTTATTTTATAGTCACGTATCTGTTAAAATAAATTTGGCTAGATGAAAGAGGATGATTAATTGGAGGCTAGGAAGAACCAACTTTTACAATTTCACTTCATTTGACTCCAGAGAAGAATTACACCTGATGGGAGTTCCAAATTTCAGATTATGATTGAAAGGCTAAAAGCCAAAAAGAAACAAATCATACTAAAAGAGTGATGACAATCACATGAACTCACCAAGTTCAAATGAAAAAGTATTTGGATGCAACTGATAATTATCAATAGGTGTCAAGACCACTTACGGTAGCTCCATGAAAATTAAATGGAGAGATTAAAGATAATAATTTCGAACATCTAATCACATTGATTGAAAAGTTATCAAAAAGGAATAATCAATTTTTCCCTACGTATTGAGATCAGAATTAAACTTGTAAGAACAAAATGCTATGCATATTTTTGGAGATTCCGACACCACGTAATACATCGTTAATTGTTAGAGAATGATATATACTTTCAAGTATATTCATTTGCAGAAATATTATCTCTTCAAATTTGTGGGGACACCATATAAAACCAACGACTCTCCAGTAAAAAAGGGGAATCGACAAGCTTCTCGTGCTTGTCTCATGAATGATCCAGTCCTTCGTCTATGATTGCATTGACTCCCAGGCTCATATTTGATTACACCACATATAGCACAAGTCAAATCATTTGCTATCTCTTGAAATCAACCCACACATAAGGCCATTCCAAATTTATCAACATCTCCATTTACACTCCACAAATTAGCAACTATGTTAGGAGAACCCGCCGATAAATACAAAATAGGAGCACCTTCCGGGGCGTAAAGCCCATTCAGTCTTAGTTCACCACTATCACATCCCAACAGTACTGGAGCAGCACAACCATTGAGTTCTTGAATCTTTTCCTCAAGGTTAATGTTCAACCCTAATATGACAAGGTAAAAATAAAATTAGGTTTTACGATTTTATGGAAATACAAAATAAAAAACACAATGCATGTCTGGCTATGCTTCACTTAAGTTACTTATTATTTCCATGATTGTTATTTTTGATTACTAAGAGGCCTACTAGTGTATCGCACGTTACAATCTATAGGTGAGTTAAATATTAAATTCGTAATTGTTTGATCCCTTTAATTTGTGAAGCAATTCGGATTCAACGGTTTGTTGCATTAGAAATTGTTAAATATTGGGAAGAATGTTTGACTAGATTAAATACAACCGCTTGTGCTTGTTTATTTAATTTTATCGATTTCTCTAATTTCTAAGGCTGTTATTTAATTAAACCTTAGGACTTGTCTTAGGTTGTTTAATAATTAGGATTGATTGGAATTTTTTCTGATTAATTACAATTAAGGAGAGATAGGAAAATAATTCTAATGATGAATGCTAAAAATATGAATTGATAATCATGTGCCGATCAATGAACATTTTTGAAACTTCAACGGTAGATGTCAACCTAGATCAATGTTTGTTCTATTGATTTAATTCAATTTGTTAATTTGCATTGTCATTACTATTTTCTTAAAATGGATTGCATTATAATCAAAAGCCTTGTTCTTGTTAACATAGCATAAAATTAAACTATACAGTTTTCGTGAGAACGATCCTTACTCACATCACCATATACAAATTTGAGGAGTATAGGTTTTATTTTTGGCTGCTTGCGACAACATGCCAACAATGACTTGTGAGGAACTCGAGAAAAAAAAACCATTTTTTCTATTGAAAAAATGTAAAAGAGAAGGGCATAAAATCAACTCAAATTTAACATTGAAAATATGATATCACTACAAACATTCTTTATCCCATCAGGAATAATGTCATTACTCTTATTTGTCCTAGTTATCAAACTTTAAATGAGATGAACACACATCTTTGAAGAGCTCTTCCACCACCATTACCTCCGCTAACAAATTCTCCACTAGGTCCATCGTCCCCTCATAAGCCAACATTACCTGCAGGAACACCTCATCCAATTTGCAATCCACCTCCTGGTCCATCTCCAGTACCTAACCTTCCACCTATTCCACCACCCAAGCCTCCACCTATAGCCAATTCTTGGCCAATACCAATGTCAATTCCGTCGTCAAAATCAACCCCTCCTTCAGTACCAGCACCAATGTCAATGTCCCCTTTGATTCCCATACCATTTTCTTCAAATGCGCTTTCCTTGTTTCTAGGATCGGTGATGGTGGTCGGGATGGAGGCGGAAGGGTGTGCGATCGTTGTATGGGCATCGATAAGGAGTCGGCAATAGTAAGGATCAAGCGAGGTTAGAGAGAATGAAGGGAGCAAGTGGGTGACATGAGAGAGAGGAGATAAATTATTATGCAGAGAGAATGATTTAATAATAATTATTATTAGTAGTATTAAAAAAATTTGTATTATCTCCTGATTTTGTATTAAAAAACCTCAAAATTAATTTTTGAAATGCAATCTTCACAAACTGCCTCCTTGTAAATTAACTACCCACTTGTTCTTAACCCATTTCTTTTCTTTGTTAAAGATAAAAACAACACAAAACAAAATAAGAACAGCTTTAATGGAACGTATGGAGTCATTATATCAAGTTGAGAAAATATTTAGCTCCCTCCCCCTCTCTTTTCCTTGTGTATAAGCATTAGCAACCTGCATGAGTGTTTGTAATCAACATTTTTTTATCTAGTTTTATTTTATAGTCACGTATCTGTTAAAATAAATTTGGCTAGATGAAAGAGGATGATTAATTGGAGGCTAGGAAGAACCAACTTTTACAATTTCACTTCATTTGACTCCAGAGAAGAATTACACCTGATGGGAGTTCCAAATTTCAGATTATGATTGAAAGGCTAAAAGCCAAAAAGAAACAAATCATACTAAAAGAGTGATGACAATCACATGAACTCACCAAGTTCAAATGAAAGAGTATGTGGATGCAACTGATAATTATCAATAGGTGTCAAGAGCACTTACGGTAGCTCCATGAAAATTAAATGGAGAGATTAAAGATAATAATTTCGAACATCTAATCACATTGATTGAAAAGTTATCAAAAAGGAATAATCAATTTTTCCCTACGTATTGAGATCAGAATTAAACTTGTAAGAACAAAATGCTATGCATATTTTTGGAGATTCCGACACCACGTAATACATCGTTAATTGTTAGAGAATGATATATACTTTCAAGTATATTCATTTGCAGAAATATTATCTCTTCAAATTTGTGTGGACGCCATATAAAACCAACGACTCTCCAGTAAAAAAGGGGAATCGACAAGCTTCTCGTGCTTGTCTCATGAATGATCCAGTCCTTCGTCTATGATTGCATTGACTCCCAGGCTCATATTTGATTACACCACATATAGCACAAGTCAAATCATTTGCTATCTCTTGAAATCAACCCACACATAAGGCCATTCCAAATTTATCAACATCTCCATTTACACTCCACAAATTAGCAACTATGTTAGGAGAACCCGCCGATAAATACAAAATAGGAGCACCTTCCGGGGCGTAAAGCCCATTCAGTCTTAGTTCACCACTATCACATCCCAACAGTACTGGAGCAGCACAACCATTGAGTTCTTGAATCTTTTCCTCAAGGTTAATGTTCAACCCTAATATGACAAGGTAAAAATAAAATTAGGTTTTACGATTTTACGGAAATACAAAATAAAAAACACAATGCATGTCTGGCTATGCTTCACTTAAGTTACTTATTTGTGAAACTTGATATTCAAAGTAACAATTTTTCTTACTAACATATTTTGCCTTTTCACTTACATTTACAGTTGTAACTTTTAAGCACAATCAAACGTGTCCTAGTTGCTTACCGTCTCCATGACCCGAGTAAACATAGAGGTTGTGGCTTTTCAAAGCTTCGATCAACTTATTGTTTGAGGTAAAATGTTTATACGATCCCTGCATGGAAGTCAAATGAAGAAAATTCAATCTAGTTTGGCAAATATTTGTTTTTCTCATCAAAGTACGAGAAATGAAGATTAAGATTAAGATTATTACCTTGCAATTCTCTTTTTTCAACCATTTCTCAAATTTTACCTGTCCACTTCCAACGCAATCATTACCAGGATTTATTTCATAATATAGGTTGCGAGGATTTATCGACGGAAAGGATATAGAGTTTGTCAAAAACTGTGCTTATCTTTGCAACTTGTGTGAATTGTTGCAAGAATGCTTCCAACAGACAGCATACGATAAACCTCTTCGTTTTTCAATATCGGTAGATTTTCCCATGGAAATAATTGCAAAAAATTATCAATCTTGCTTAAATAATCTTTAATAAAAGCATAAGACTACATTATTAGCACGATATAAATCAATCAAAGAAATTATCATTTATATTGTATAAATTACTGTAATGAAAAGAACAGCATCACATGTAGATTCATTACTCTAATTTTCAAATGGAAAATTCCAATTAATTGGTTAAACAGAAACTCTAAAAACTTACGAAAACATTAAAAATATAGAGAAAGTGACAAAAGAAAATAAATGAAACTAATAAACCAAGGGTGTGTACCTGAACCTCGAAATTCAGGACTAGAATGATGAGACTCCTTTTCAGGCAATCAATCGCATCGTTATCAAGTGTTATAAAATAGAACTTAATAGAGATGTAGATACTCCTAAATTTATTTCAACATAACATCGTTTCGTCAAGATATTTAGTAAAAATCTCTCGTCTTCGGACAAATACTCTTTCTTGAATTCAAGGTGTTCGGAACTTGGCCACTGCCCTAACATGACATGTTTCCAGGCACCCAACCAAAAATTTTCCATATCTCTGATACATAAAGATGTGTTAGCATAAAACTAATTGAATAAAAAAATAAACAATCATGCTAGTAAATTCGCTGCTATAAGCCAAGGTTCCTAATATAATCAAGCAAATTAATAGTTCTTATTGGTTCTACGACACAAATGTAAAGTCACACCCATGAATGAATACATTAAAATCTAGCTAAAGAATTTACATTAACAATTGATGGATGCTGTTATCAATTGTACACAATTTGGAAAACAATGAACTCATGGAGTCTCTGTCTTTAATATTTGGGTTAATTTCAAAGCATTCCAGCCGACTCTCCATAATCTCTCTGAACTTTGGAGCTATGTCATCTACAACAGTAGAACCCCAAGGAGGCATCCAACTACCTTTGTATTGGGAGACACCTAATCTGGAACCTGCGTCATGTGTAACATAGAAGAACAAAAGAGTAAGACTTTATCATATTTCACAGAAAATGAATATGTTACAAATCCCATGGTTTCTAAATTGAAGTACCTTCCAATGTTTTATCCAGTGGCAGAAGTATAATATATTGATTATCTATATTCAAATTGGATACTAGAATCCATGTTTTGACTATAGAAGAATAATACAATCTAATTATATCAACATCAGCACCAACAATCAAGCTAATGCAAATAACTTGTGCACAAGGAAGGTCTTGATAAAATCTTGAAACAAATTCTTCTAGATTTTCATATGTCCCTGGTACAAGCCTAGAACATGGAAAGAGAGGTTATAGTTTTAATTAAATTAATACTTAAGACATGGTAAGATTCATTTTATATTATCAATCTAACCTGAGTGAGTTAAGATAGTGGGAAGTGGATTTGAAAGCAAAGAATTTTGAAAATGAACAATCATAAATTAAATATAGCAGTCAGCATAAGGTAATAAGAAAAAATGCAACAACAATGATTTAACATGCGCCTCCTTCAAGTTCGTGAATAAGAAAATGTCATAAAGAGAAGTTTTTTTGAAGATAGCATACCTCAGAATATTTACCATTTTACCTATTCGCATTCTGCATCAATTTATAGAAGAGTTTTTGGTTAAGCTGAGTACCAATAGAAGCTTGGTGAAAGTAAGCTGCCCATTTACTCTCTGAAACTTTGCTTGGAGGTAAAGAAATAGACTCGACTGATGTTGAAAGTACATAGAGAACGCAAGAAACCTGGAAATCTGTTGCATCATCATTGATAAGTAAATTATTACCCGAACAGAAGATAGAGGAGGAAGATAACTAGATTTCTTAAAACTGTCCACATTAAATTTCAAAAACTGAAAGCAGTCAAATGACATTTATGAGAAATTCACTTAGTCTATTTCTTTGACGTAGATATCTTTGCATATCAGGGGGAAAAATGGGTTTTTAAAAAGTTTTTTTTTTTTTTTTTTTTTTTTTGAATAATGTGTAATTGAAAGTAAGAAATTTTTTTTGAATTTACATGCAAAATATTTTATTGTGAAAATGCGTGGTTGAAAATTAGTTAAAAAAAAAAAAAAGAGTTTTTGGAGAACGATAAACAAACAAGAGCTAAATGAGTTAGGTGCCAATGAACATAGCTTCAAAGTGTTCAAGAGTGTGTTTGGGGATTAACATAATTATAAATTTGTGAAAATAAATAAACTAAGATATGTTCATCTTGACCTTTACATATGCCTTCCCTATACAAAAGCTGGTGCATATGAAGTCAATTTTCATAATTNGAAAAAATTCACTTAATTAAGGTGAGACATCTCTCTCTCCCCTTAAAATAGCACTAAAATAACAGTAATGGGAGAAACCTGCTATCTAACCTTTTGAAAAGGTATAGGAACTTCACGACAAATTATGAAGGCCGACTTTAGTAAAGAAATGACTTTTGAGGTCTCAATGTGCGAAATCTCACAACAAACTTCTCTGCTTTACAAGAGTAGGGTACATTAAAACAATCATTTACTTTATTGATAACATGAAGATCAAAAATATTTTTATTATATACCTGGTCTCCGGATGAGTATTAGAAGTGAACCTGCATATATAATACAATAGATTTGCTCGTTCAATAGCTAACACATCCTCGGGGAAATCGATTCCAATCAAGTTAGTAAATAAAGCATTAGATGGAGAAGTTTGATGGGGACACAATGAACTATTGTTGCACAAAATTGATATACTTCGGAAAAAAAAGTTGATGTGCCAAATGCTTTTCACCATACAAGCCATAAAAATTTCCTATAAAAAATATCGTAAAATATTAAAGCAAAGGAATGGTATGATTCAAGATAATGAGTGTTAAAATCTCAGAAAACAATCTTCACAAGCTCTATAGTGAGCATACATTATTTAGCTCTTGTTTGGCCCCCATTAAAATTATAATTCATTTTTCTCTATCTTCTTATCAATATTACACGTAATGCCAAAACTTTTCTTCTTTTTTAATCACACATTAAAAACAAATTATTCGAACCATTAAAATTTCAAATAATGGGGATCAAACAGGAGCTTACTAAAAATGGATAACCAAATACAAAGAGTAAATTCATAATCAAAGCAAGAGACTATGCTAGACGAAGGGTAAAGTCGTAATTAAAGAAAAAAGTTGCTGTTGAATGCACAATTCCACATATTCAAATACGATTGAGTACTAACGGATTAAATTTAATAAGCTAAATAGAAAATCATGGACTGGTAAAAAATTAAAAGTAGTAGAATATCATCTTACCTAAGCTAATCAATAGCTTTAGAGAAAGCTTTCTTTGGACAAGGTGCCAGTTCATGCATATAAATCTCCTCAAAGAATTAGATTTAACAGTTTCAAGGTGAAGACAGTGCCAACATATCATCTGGTCACAAAGGTGATGAATCTGATTGGTCTCAAAACTAGTCAATATAAGATGGGTTATATCATGCCGTAATTTCTTCCTAGACTCTTTTGCACAGTCATCAAATGGACTTTCTTTGACAGTGGCTTGTAGTGCCCCAACTTTTTCAGGGCTGGAGTAAGAATGCCTCCACCCAGAAGAAATTAACTTATTTAATGCTAGTATGTACAAATGTTTAACACGAGATAATTCATCGATAGGCGGCCTTTCTACATTCCTATAAGATTTAGAACATAAAAGTAAATCTCCCATTTCCTGATTAATGGTTACTTCCAAAGAATTTGCATATTTCGTGCAAGTAATAATTGCGCGATTGTCATCCAATATTTTCTTTGCATTGCATAGCTCCTTTTCTGCCTGGCTCCAACAAAACATTTTGCCATATAGTCTTCCTGATAAAGTTTTAAATAGAAAGTTAATATCTTTTGTCAAATTGTGAGAAAGTAAGGAAAAGAATAAAACAACCAACCTAGCATCGAAGAAAAATAAATTTCAAAAAGTGCCAAGCAATGAAAATGGGAGATGCTCTTCTCCCACAATAAAGAAGCTTGAGCTTCATGTGCGTTCCCTATACTCTCATATATGCTTGCAACCGGTTATTCACAAATAATTGAGATAAAATAATGATATATAACAGAAACATTATTTCATATAAAGCTTTAACTAGAATATTTGAATTAAAGAATTCAATACCTGCAAGACACTTTCAAGGTAAGAGCTAAGTACATTCCAAGGAATAATAATGCAGCCAAATTCACAAGAAATGCCGTCACCCAGCCACCCATCAGTCGTTGCTACATAAGAAATCTCTAACGTCTTAATACTAATTTATTCCTTTGACATTTCCACTCCATTTTCTTCATAAAATTCTTCCTTCTCACGCTTGAGTAAAGAAACTTTTTAGCCAAAAGCTTCTTTCGTAACCTCAGGGCTTCTTTTGCATGTTGAAGAGCCTATAAAATATGATGACCATGTTAAAGAAATTTACTGATTAACAAAGAAAACAGGTCTAAAAGCAATGGATTTTGTTAGGAGCAATCCCTTTCCCAAAAACATAAATCATTCTTAATGTTTGGAAATTTTTACGTTCTTCTTCAAAAGCAATCCCTTTGAGAAAATGTAAAATAAAATGTCAGTACCCATATGTACACCAGATCAAAGTAGAATAAGTTGTTATAGATGTAAATGTTATGCCCTAGGTCTAATCAATCTTGGACATAAGTACTTTTAATTTATAATTAATGCAATTTAATGACATATCTATTATTTAATTAATAGACGATTAAATTAAATAATAGAGTCCGTAGATTCAAATTTTCTTAATTTGTTAATCACAATGAGTTGTAATTGTGAGATACAAATTACATATGATTGAATCTTAAATCGTCCGTGGTCGTAAGTAATAACGAAGTATGGATATCGTTATTACGGATAGACCATCACGTGTGACATTTCTTACTTGTGAAATAAGTAGCTGATCTTACAAGCTAAAGTGTGGTGACACTTAAATGAACACGTGGATGTTTTGTTATAGAACAAAACTTTGGAGACCCACTGAGAGATTTCACATAGATAACTATATGATGTCAGTGGTTAATCTCTAACGTTTGGTAGTGGAATCGGTCATTTGACTTGAGGTCGTCATGGTACCTTATATGAGGACAGTCATACTTTAACGGTGTTGAATGTTGCTTTGCCAAGAGCCGCCGACATTGTTCGGATATGTCAAGAATTGTATGAAGGTTGTGAATGATCAATAGAGGATTCGTCAATCTTAGATAGTAGGAGATTATGATCCGCGTTTCATTCAATTAAGTCGATAATGAAATTCTTGGCCAATGTGTACTCATAAGTCGAAAAAGAGTTTTCAACTTATATTGACTTAATAGTGGAATGAAAGATATAATCAATAATCGAGATTGACGCAATTCCATATCTCGTAATTGATCGGATCATATTGACGAAGATATTATAGTTTCACGGTAAACGAACAAGTTTAGTTTTGTCATACCACGTGACATTTTTCGTCACATGTATTGTCTTGATACATTGCTAGATGTCAATTTGGGACGACGAGTGTGAACTGGTGATAAGTTAAAATGGTGTTTTAATTTATCAATTTTGATTAGATTAAAATAATATTTCATGTCGTTAGGCATCATGATCAGGAACTTGATGAGTCGCACACAAAAGGAGAACTGGAAGATTGTGATTTGTCAATTGATTAATTTAACAAGTGTTGGATAAATTAATTAACTGGATTGCTTATTTATATGCCCAAATTAATTAATTGAATTAATTAATTCAATTAATTGAATTAATTAATTAATTCATGGATCAGATTTAATTAATGGGTTAATTAAATATTGGATCGAGTCAGGCCAAGCCCGTTTGGGCTTATATAAATAAGTGATTAGGGTTTACAATTTTGCAGAGATTTTTTATTACTCTTGCTAGCACAAGAAAAAATCTAATACTAAAATCTCGTTCTCTGTGTGGATCGTCGTTGAAAGTTGGATAATTGGACAGCTGTAGGTGACAGATCAAGGCTGCTAGAACATGGGAAAAGTAAAGGAGTTTGTAGATCTCGAAAAAGTACATCTTTTATTATAATTTCTTTCTAAACACAAAAATGATTTTTGGTGGGAATCGAAAACTGTTTTAATTTTTTCGCAGTAAATGTTAAGTAGATTCCCAACAATAGAAGTATACGAAATCAATTTAGATTAAACTTGATGCTAATATTTAATGCAGTAGAAAAGAAAGAGATAAACATAGGTTAAGTTTTGACTTAATAAGCACTCCCAAATAGAATTAATCAAAGTTGGAGACACCACTGTCTTGAATGCAATTGCGCTAATTAATCAACTAAATAAGCGAACCAAAACAACATACTTTGGCATTTATTTAACCTAGTTATTTAAGACTTATTAATTCCACATATTAATATATGGTGGTGTTTTTGAATCCAAATCCCTACACACATAACCTTCGCAAGATGTTTACTTTACGCCTTCTCCTTTTAAGATATTACTCCGACCAACCACACCTATTATGTAGCTCCAATGATCAAACTTTTTTATATTGATGAAATTGCATTCTACGTGCAAAGACTACTAGATTATGAACAAAACATTTATGGAAACAATGTATCTTTGAAATTACCTCAATCAATTTTCCAGTTGAAACCAGACTTTCAGACAAGCTATAGTAAAGATGGGATGCAAGAAACTTCAACTCATCAACTTTAGGATCCTACCAAAAGGAAATCATTGATTAGTATAAATATGCCTACTCTTACAGTCTAAAATGAAGAAAATACTTAGCACAAATTATTACAACTTACAGTGGAAATCACACTAAAAGCAGCCTGCTTATTCTGATCGTCCATACAATTAAACCCAGCTACTTGTATCTTAGATTCCATTATACATTTCTCTAAATTATCAGAGTCAAAAAGTTCACCATAGTGTTTATAAAAACTTCTTACAAGCAATTCATGTATGGGTGAAGCACATAAGACATGTGTAAGCCTTCTATTTTTCCACGGTATAGCCATCTTCTCTAGAGGAATGTTTTTATACTTATACAACTGGATCGCCACATCAAACAATCTGGTTTCCAAATAGCCCTGGAATAAAGAAAAATATGTGAAGGAACTTCAACCCAATTACTAATATCAAAAACACAAATATTCACATTTACCTTTGCTGATAAAAAATCAAAAACAAGACATAACAAGTTTAGCACATCATCCCACATCTCATTGGACTTCTCATTTGCACAGCAATAAAGTGGCAAATCTTTAACTGCATTCAACATACTTTCATACAATTCTCTGTTTCAAAAAAAGGATTAGAAAGCATAAAAGAAAGTGACAAATATATATTCAATTATCAGCAAGCTACAAGAAGTATATAATCAATGTAGAGACAAACCTTCTGTCCAAAATAACTTTTGACCGATGTTTTGCCTCATGGGCATACAAAAAACGTAAGACACAAGCAATGGCTAGTAGGAGATGAACATCTGAGCTGCAGCTTTTGTTTTCTTCTTTGATAGCCGTCTGTTCATTAAAATATTTTATGTTAACTTATGTCAAAGAAACATCCAAATGCAAGTGAGAACCATTAAATGTGGAGTATAGATACAAGAAACCAAAGCAAAATAATTGTACATGTGACTCACCAATGTAGAAATTGCTCTGGACATGCGGAAAATAGAATGATTTATTTCTCCACCATCAGCTCTTTCTTTTCTTCCCTTTTCTATCTGAATTTTGGATTTCTCTAATTCCTTATCTTCCATATCATAAATGGAACACCTGTCTCTGTGCCACTTTTACATTCCAAAATCCTTAGGCAATCAAAACTGAACAGAAAAGGGAAAAGTTTGACTTATTGGCTGCTGAATTGAGAACAAAAAATGCAAAGAGAAGAAACTGAGAATAAAACAAAAATTTTAGCTTCTATATTTTCTGTTGTCACCATTTAATGTATACACCAATATCTGTAACAGTGTTTTATGTACCGAGCCTTCAAAAATGTATTCAAGATATCATTCTCTAAACAAATAAATAAGAGTATCCCATGAGTAATATATAAAATAAATCCAAAGCCAAAACAGTTATTTATTTATTATTATTATTATTTTATTATTATTATTATTATTATTATTTTAATATGACAACGGTAGGTACAATCATTACTTTTCGTAATCATATGCTACAAATCCACTTACTGTTAACTAAGGATTTATTCTTATCAAGGTTTTGAATCCACTGATCAACCTTGAATAATGTTATTCATCCATCTAAGTAGCGACAAGACCCACCTTTAATTAGATAATGAATAGCCAATCTAAGGCTGCACAATTAAAGAATGACATTTAAAGGTGGACTCGCTATCACCTAAAGTGGTGCAAATCCCCACTGATCTTAAGAAAGCAATACTCTATTTTTCTATCGTACATGCAAATTCTTAAGATAATCCATAACTAAGGGCTCGTGTGGATTTTTTATTGTGACTTCCCTGATTGAAGTCAAGGCTAAACATTGATTTTTAACTACAAATTCACAACTAAAACCAAGAGAGTTAAAAGAAGCTTGCTGGAAAATGGATTTTTAACTATTGAGAGTTAAATGCAACTGATTAAACGCATTGCAAGGAACATGTATTCATAGAAAGGTGCTCACAGGAAAGATGGAGAGGCGATACCGGAGTCTGAAGTAAGACAGTTAAACGAGGCGACACCGGAGTCTGAAAGAAGACAGTTAAACGAGGCGACACCGAGTCAAACGAAGCTTGCCGGACACACCAGTGTTACCCTTCAAAAATATAGTTTTGGCCTAAACCTTCAAAGCCCAATAAATTGTTTCCTTTTTTTTTTTTTTTTTTAAGTATGGAAATCCCCGATTGTTTTGGAGGACAATTGGTCTTTTTTAATCAATGTGCAGATTTTTTTTCCTTTTTTTTTTTTTTTTTTAAGTATGGAAATCCCCGATTGTTTTGGAGGACAATTGGTCTTTTTTAATCAATGTGCAGATTGTCTTTCCTTTTTATTTTGGCTGCTGGGAATATTTGAGGAGATTGAATTTGATCACGCCTTGTTTGATTGAGATTTTAAATACAATATAGCACATGTTTGGAGGGGAATAAAATCATATTTTTAGTGAATTTTGATAAAAATTGATAAAATATGTGGTTGAAAAATTATGATATCCATAAAATATGTTATTAAAATTAATTATTAACTTTAATCTAGATTAAAATCTAGATTTTAATCCCTATTTTGACCAAAATAATTTTCAAATGAATTTCTGACCATCTCGATTTTGATTATCAAACTGTCTCAATGAGAATTTACATTTTTGTAGTCCCAAATAAGAAAAGGGGCATACACCGAGTCCAAACTAAGCAAGGTATATTTATCATCACAATCATGTCGCATTTTTTTAATTTATCGGGATTATAGATATGGTTGCACAATGTTTTTATGCTGGTTTTATTTCAATTTGGTAGCTCTCTTAAATTCTGTTTGCTTTTCTAACGAAATGTCTTGTGCAATAGATGATAATTTGACGTGACGTTAATGTAAAAATCTTTCATGTCACACGTTCCATGAAAGATCTAACGAAGTTTAATTGAAATACCCAAGTGAGTCAATTTTAGTAATCACTTCGGAACAAAATTATTAATTTCTGTAATCAACTTATTGTGAATTTCTATTATACAAAATAATAATAATAATAATAATAATAATAATAATAATAATAATAATAATAATAATAATAATTAAGAAAAGAATAAAATAAATAAATATAAAAACAACTCCGTCTTATATTAGATGCATTAAAAAATCAACAGGCTCCATCACTGCTAAACTCAGTTACTATCTGATAAGAAAATGAATTACAAAATATATGATCTTATAATTCAGTGAGTGGATATTTCATAAATGAGTATACTTTTTCTATTTATACAAACCTTTTAAAAATACTAACACTATTAAAAGTTTAAGAAAGTGTACAATCTAATAATACTTTTAAGATTAAAACATAATGAAATCATAAAATTCTTCACAATTTATTTTGACTAAATCATTGTAAGGTATAACTGATATAATAATTCTGACATCCATACTATGAGTAAAAATATCATTTCACAATATTAGAAACTGAAATCTTTATTCTGTGAATTAAATAAACAAATTCTATAATCTGAAAATCGATAAACTGTATAATACTGAAAAATCACACTAAAAAAGTACTCAGAATAACCATACTCAAGGTTATTCAATTTTGAAATTCTGGTCATGCGCACGCAGAACCGTCCAAATGCTATAATCTAATCATACACTATGGAAACATATTCACAATAGTGCAGAGATGATAAAATCACCATAACTTATCATACACTTAATTAACTTTTTAATCTAATATAAATTAAATAATTACTTATTTTTGAAAAGTTAATTTTTATCCACTCACCCAAAACAAGCTACACACTGCAGGATATGAAGGTCGATAAACTTTTCCAAGTTTTCACATCACTACCTGAAATAACGATATAATTACTCAAATTAAAACTTGACAATTTGATTAATACAAATCCCCTACTTAACTCCTCAACTTCTATATTTACTCTTGCATCTCCATTTACCGAGCTTTTCTACTAAATGGAAAAATTCACATCCTAGGTAGTAAGTATTGCCAATTTCATATTTAAAATTTGAAGATTAATATTTCAAATCTCAGAAAATCTAATTAAACATACATAAAAATACTCACAATAAAAAATAATTTACACAAACATAAATAAGTAAAAATCCAATTAGTGAAAATGCAAATTAAAACAGATGTCTAGGTAAGAATACTTACCGTCTATAGACTATAGATGCTTCAGTTTGTGGTCAACGGTCGCGGGCTCAGCATCTCCTATTGGTGGTTGGTAAGGAGAAAGATTTAGGGTTAAATGGATATGGAAATTTCAAATTTTTGGTTTTCAATTTCTCAAATTGATGGGAGAAAAGAAAGGACGAAAGAAAGATGGATTGGTCTTATTTTGTGCTAAAAATGAAATAAATAATTGTGCCGAAAAATTGGTTTTATAAATTGGATTGGACTAGCTAGATGATATTCATTATTGGTGGGCTATTGGCTAAAGGGAAAAATTCAAATCCCAGGTAGTAAGTATTGCCAATTTCATGTTTAAGATCTGAAGATTAATGTTTCAAATATCAGATAATCTAACCTTTATAAATCAACCCCTGAAATCAAGCTTCGGTTTCCTTCTATAAGTGGACTTCTACGAATATAAACTCCAACGCTAAAAACTGCACCATTATTCATGCAAAAGGTGACAAACATTTTCCCAGAATATGTCCGTCTCTAGTCCACTCTGTCGTTTCTAATGTCGTCGACCAATTCACATCATAGTGTATGAAATCGTCACACAACCCACCAAGATGGTGCCCCATTTATGTTGCGGAACTACAGAAGCGAAGGTAAATAATGGTTTCTATGTTTCCGTTTCTGTAATGACTCAAAGTCTCACAACGGTAAATAAAGTAAATAAGTAGTTCATTTCGGCTTGTGACAGTCGACAATCTCTGTTTCATATCTGGTACTTATTGTGAACTAATTGAGTTGTCTTCACATGAAGTCGTACTGTGACATCATTTGGCTGTGGTCCACATTTTGTGTTCCCGTCTGTCTTTTTTTAAACATTACAGAATGTTGTACATGGACTCATTTTTTTAAAAAATGATTTTGCCATGCAATCATATCGTTGTGGCCTATATTATCAAGTTGTGACCTAAATGTTGCACAAATTATGACAGCCGTAAGCCGAAAACTGATTTTTTCTTCTCAAATTGTGCAAGAATAGATTACGTGCATATATGTTTGTTACGTGGATCACAAGTATCGTTGATTCTAGTATATTGCATTTGCAGTTATATGAAGTTGGTAAACAGTGTTATGAGAGAGTTCGGTTTGGATCAATCTAAGGTGGCAGTCACGTTGAAGTATACATTGAGCAGTGATCTCTCCCAGTGTTAATAAAGAGTGGGAGTAATGTGAATTCGTACCTAGTGCTGAAAGGCATGAATTGTGACCTTGCGAAATATCCTATAACCGTTGAGTTCGCAGATATAGAGGGTTAGGAACAAGCATTCACGATTCCAGCTGATGTACATTCCGGCCAAGACATGTTTTCATTAGCTGATATGTCATCCGACATATGCGAGGCAATAATAGAACATATGAGTCACGGATGTGAGAGTGATATCGCAGTGGTGAATGTGGCTGATGGAATGGCAGTAGAAATTGGAAGGGTATTCCATAATAAGGAGATACTGAAAAGGAGCTTAGCGTTCTATGCAATACATAATATGTTTGAATATATGGTCGTTCGTTCGAACAAGAAGGAATATCTTGTAAGGTTTTCCCGAGAGGAGTGTACATGGAAATGTAAATCATCCAAAATGGGTACAATAGATATGTTTAAGATTAGACGAACGACTAATGGTCACACATGTGCTGCAAATATAGTATTGGGGTCTCATAGGCACCTAACATCAGTTGTGTCATCTTGCATCAAATAAAAGTACACTTTTTCGCAGACAATATACACTCCAAATGATATACGTAACGACATGTTACATAATTATGGGGTTTCATTAAATTACCTGAAGGCTTGGAGGTCTTGGGAGAAAACGTTGAAAATGCTTAGAGATGATCCAACGGAGTCATTCATGAAGATACCAAGCTTTCTTTATATGCTACGTCAAATGAATCTCGGTACGGTCAAGGATTAGAGCTTGACGATCACAATAGGTTCAAATACTACTTCATGGCATTAGGTGCATCAATTAGAGGATGGGAGCGCTATAGACCTATGATTGTAGTTGATGCCACATATGTAAATGGACATCATATTGGTACACTATTCATAGCGTGTACGCAAGATGCAAATAATAGCATATTCGTTCTTGTATTTGGAATTGGAGACAATGAAAACGACAGTTCCTGGACATGGTTCTTCGAATAATTAAAGGCATACGAGAATAGGACTGGATTGTTTTTTGTATCGAATCACCAAAACAATATCAAGAATGCAATTGAAAATGTATATCCAGGGACACATTATGGGATTTGCTCATACCATCTACTACAGAACTTGAAGTCGTATTTTAGCGAATCATGTCACAATATACATGATTTTATGTCACAAATGGGATGTATAACATTTGATGTTCTTCATGTTTGCTTGTTGGCCGAAGTAAACCCTGAGAAGTGGTCACGATTTCACATGCTAGCTAATTGATACTCTATAATGACTTCAAATATAGTGAAATTAGTGTCTGCAGTTACAAAAGTAGCCAAGAACTTCACCATCATAGCTCTATTGGATTCATTGAGATAGACTACACAATCTTGGTTCTGCAAACATAGGGACACCGTGTATGGCACTTTCACAAAGCCATCGAGCAAGTATGAGAAAATTTTGAGGGATATGAGTAATGATTTGAGAAATGTCAAGGTAACATTTGTATCTATGACCTATATGCCATGAGTATAATTTATCCACTAATTTGAAATTTGTAAACAAAGTTATCTTAACTATTACTTGACATGCGCCAAATTTGTGTCACTATGTGCAAGTATCTCCTACAAATCAAACCACATTTTCTGTTAGAGGTGACTGCTTGCCATTCATTGTTGATATAGAGAAACGTACATGCACATGCAGGACATTTCAAGTAGATAAATTACCTTGCCCACAAGCCTTAGCTGTTTTTGCAACGACTAAGATGGATCCATATGATTATTATTCATACTTTTACATGAGAGACGCATCCATTAATATGTATCAATACACAGTGTCCCAGTTGGAAATCTAAATGAGTGGATAGTACCTAATGAAATCGTAGACATTGTTGTGCTGGCACCCAACCAAAAAAAGAAGTATAGGAAGGCCATCTGAAAAGAGGAAGAGATCATCTTGTGAAAGGAAAATCACAGTCAAGTGTCGAAGTTGTGGTAGAAATGGTCACAATCGCATGGTGTGCGAGAGTTTGATTCCATTAAGTCAAAATTAGTGGACGTTGTAATGCCCAAATCATCATATGAAAGATTCCATATAATGTATGACAATGACACTGTGATTTCGATGATATATGACATGGAAAACATTAAACTGTGACTTCATCAATGGAATTGTGACTTGTTAGATATGACAAATAGCAATCAATAAAAAAAATGTCACATATTCGTGCAATGTAATTGTGATCATAATGAAGTAGATGTGGCCTCTAGATGATAAAACGTGACTAGGAGAATTTTGCTTGAAGTATAACAAAAGTTTTTCACAGATTCGGATGTGACATAAAGATAAATTTATATGACCTAGGAAAAAATCCTCAAAAAGGCAAACATGTGACCGGGAGGGATGTAATGTGACTGATTGAAAAGATTCATAAAATAGATTGAACCTCAAAAGGATGACATGTGATACGAAGTTTATAACGTATGACTGTCACAACCTATACTGTGACAAAAAAATAAGAACCGTAACAATGATAAATGATTTGTGATGGCAATTGTGATTTAAAACTTTAAGTCTGATCAATGTATGTAAATTGATTTGCACTTATGATAGGCTTTGCAATCTGCATTTGTGGCCTTCCGAATTTATGTACGTCACACGTGTTGTGAAATGTATTTGTGACTTATACTATTGATATGCAATTGTGACCGTGTATCTATGACTTGTGACATGTTTGTGACTTGATTTGCACTTGTGATATGTTTTGTGATCTGTATTTGTGACCTTCCTAAGTTACGTATGTCACATGTGTTGTGAAATGTATTTGTGACTTGTATTATTGATATACAATTGTGACCATGTATCTGTGACTTGTGACATGTTTTGTGATCTGAATCCATTACACATGTGACCTACTTATAATGTCTGTGATGTGCATTAAAGTGACTCGGAGATAAATCTCTGTGACATTAAAATATCTACTCAAAATTGAAACAACAATAATATTATTGTAAATACAAAAAAAAAAAAAAACTAAAATTACGAATGGTCCCATCCATTGCGAAAGTGACAATGACGATGAGAATTGTTTTTGAATTTCATTATATGACTATACCCTACTCGATCTTTTCCTTTCTCCCTTTAGTAGTTTTCTTGATTTCACGGTGTTTGTACAACTGTGCGACTACATCCAGCCTAGTCTGGCAGCATCAAACTCTTTTGGCATGGGCTCCAATTCATTATGAAGATAGTACTCAGCGTATTTGATAACGAATATGCTGCAATCGTGGCTGGAAAAAATGCATTAAGTTCATTAGCTATCACCAAGATGGAAATCACAAAATATGATATTTATGTATGTATTTAATTTGTCATAATGTATGTTGATGTCCAAACTGTACCCATTCTGCTGTTGTGGAACATCATAACCAAGCACAATCCTCAACTCCATGGAATCACCTTTATCATTATCTGGATCCTTTTTCCAAAGTCCAATTGCTCCCATCAAGTGAGGGATGACTCTAACATATGGTTCAATCCTAGCACGAACCCATAAATCTGGCCGAATTGAATATGCATAGCGTACGTTCTTTTATGCCAATAATCGCCAACGTTCAATGAGCTTTGTTGGTAGGCAAGATTGACATTAAAACTTGGTTCACTTCAGCCCATGGACAACTGAAAGGTAATCAGACACCTGATACATCATTGATGAGCCGAGTATCAGTCAGTAGTATGTTTGGATCCTTCTTGAAATGAGGATATAGGTGTTTGATGATGACCTGAAAGTGGGAGTCCGTTGTGGTGGCCTTGAACTTGACATTGTCACCGTACAATGCTAGTTGACGTATGTAGTAAAAGCATGAGTGCATGTGCTGTCACATGATAGAGTAAAAAAATCAACATTTAGTGATATACGTGACTTGATATTCATTAGTGACCAGCGTTGTGATATGCATTGGTGACCTCCCTAAGTTATGTGTGTGACCTGCGTTGTGAAATACATCTGTGATCTGTGTTGTGAAATTCATTCTTGACCTGTATTGTGATATGCACCTGTGACCTTGATATGCATTTGTGACCATTTGTTGACAACATCAATATTAATCAATGATTTGTGACTTGATATACATTTTGTGAGGTGAACAAAATATAGATGTGACCTGCTTATGACGACTGTGACCTGCACGTAATCTTTTTTTTTTTTTAAGTGCAAACCATAACGATTGTGGCCATCACAATCACCATGTAAAGATTAAAAGTGTGTGTCATAAGTGCATGAGGCTTTGTAAAGAATATTATGGAAAGAATATTTGTGACCTATGCATACCGTGTTAGTCAACGATGAATCTGATGAGACGAGCTCATGCCACCAAGTTTTACTGCTGACAGCAAATGATCCGATGTAGAATGACAGTTTAATAACATCATCGGCATCGTTAAATTTTTCCCTGTGGAATAAAAAACATATGAGTCAGTATTCAATCATCAATGAGTTCATGTAGTGCTGAAAAGAATGTTATGGAAATGTACGTACTTGTTTGTCGGTTTACAACCTCTGCGAAACCAATGCTTAAATGCAACAACATTATCATCGTCAGAATGTTGATTGTAGAAATGAAAGACTACAATACTGTCAGAGCTCTTCTTTGTTTCCCTTTGTTAGAAACGAATAGGGAAGGTAATATACGCAGGGTTTAGTAATTCACTTCAATGGTAATCCAAACAAGCGTGTTGATGTGGGTGATACCTATCATATGGTGAATTAGTAAACATAGTATTTCATTTGTGAACAACAAAGATGTAATCTAGACTTTGTGTCTAACTGGTTTTATGGAACTATTCACTTTGTCATCGGCAACTTCTGAGCCTATGAATACATGGGATATAAGGTATCAATTTGTTCTTGTACTTGATCTAATTGAAGCATATCTGTGTTGCATACGTTTGGAGTAGGTTGGGTATAACCAATCCCCAAATCAAATGATGGCGGTTCCAAGCTCATTGGGTCGAGAGGATGTACATCGAGGTACATTTTTCCCTTTCCTTTCCTGTCAATAGATTCATCAATATTTTTTCCCTGAACACGATTCAAACTTGAAAAGTCAATATGTGCAACATCAACTATGTAAAATGACCTTGGTAATAAGTTGAATTTACTTCTTCCTGAACAAGTTTAACTCCAATTCTTTTAGATTCACCTCTTTTTGAACTTGTCCACTGTTTGATCTATTGAGCTATTTATCATTGCGATCATGTAATTAGATATTAATCTCAGTTTCGACTTCAGCTCCGTCTGGTTTGCCCTGATTTCCCCTTGCATACAAACAACAATATTTAGTTTATAACTCCTGCCAACCGTTATTGATAGTAAATGTGATTGACATTAGCAATTCTTTATTTTTTGTTCGGAGTTTCGTAACTTCATGTTTCAAAAGCTACAAAATGGAAGGCATTTGAAAATGAAGCAACTACTTGTAGACCATACACGCTGGACTGTGACGTGGACACCATGATAGGCCACACAGGAAAAATCACTGTGGCTGCACACGAATGCATGTATATATGAAACTTCTATATGAATTGCATCACCCAACACATGGGGAAATCAGAACACATAGAATAAGAACCTGTGACCAATTTACCCACATTTGTGTTCCAAAAAAAGATCATGTGAATTGTGACCTAATAATAGGACGAAGATTTAAGACAAAAGTATGACAGTTGACTTATAATTGTCATGTAGTTTAAAAGTAGCGTGTAGGAAAAGTAGAGGTATTGACGTACATCAAACCCAGTTGTATCTGCTGCATAGTGTGGAGACATATGAGCGGATAGACCCTCGTCCTTCGGTGATTGACATACGTCTTATCCAGCTCTATCGGAGGGTCCATGGAAGAATGAACAAAAAATGGAAATTTTTTTATTACCTTCCTCGCGTATGTATAAGACCGAATCCATTCGATTTCTAAAAAAGATTACTAATCTTTAACTTTTCGAGGAATCCTTCACCCAGCCTACTGCTGTTGGTAGTGCACTCTCCTCAGATGGTATTTCAATGAATAATGCGGGTGGATGCTACCAAGATAACTGGAAGTTCCAACCAATAAAAATCCTAATGAACCTCAAAAAAGGATAAGGGAAGTCCTTCGTCTTCTCAAAGGTGGATCAACAAAATCTCCGTCGTCGTTGTCATCCTCAATATCACTTGAATGACCAAAACGTCCATCAGAAATCATTAGAATGCGTGTCTTTGACTTGTTGACTGGTTGGTGATCTTTGAACTTCTACTGTGGCCTGATAGCGATGGTTGTTGTGGTCTATTATATAAAGACTCATCCATATATGGCTGCACCATCTCCATCTCAGATGGATTGATGTCCTAAGCCTGAAGCTATTACAACAACATACGATAAAGGACCAATCAAATCTAGATGAGTACAGATTGCAGAATGTGAAATGTGACAAAAAATATATAACTGCGACCTGATTATGAGACTTGTGACAGTTGCATGAAAGCAATAAAATGTGACAGTGGAAATGTGAAAGTGACAGTTGAGTATAACTTTGAATGTACAGTGATGATGGTGAACTATGACTATCTGGGGTGTGGTGTTAGTGAATTGTGACCAAATTTCTGTTTGATATAGAATTAAGCGACGACTTACATTCGACGCGGAGAGCACCACCTCTTCGAGTTTTGTACCAGACGGTAGTTTATTTGATCTCCAATTCATTATATGTGGATAACTACTTCCAATCCTAGTAGTAAGAGTCCATCAAGTTGAGGAATAGACTCATAGATCCAAACTTGAAATGCAACTAGAAATCCTTTGAGTTTGTAATGAGGATTTCGATTCTGTAATCCATCTTTCAATGAGGTTACGGAAAGTTCAAATAACTCTTTTGCAAATGAAAACATCTCCATCGTATCGAAGTCTTCAACAAGAGCAAACAAATAATTATCAACTACCTTCTTGTATGAGGTTAAAAAAGGTATGATGTTATCAAGTAAAGAATCTCAATCTTCACCACATCATAATCGTCTTCATTTGTCATACCAAGGAATATGTCTCTAACATCTTCATTTGTGACTAGGTTTAGGAGTCCAAAATATTTCTCTTTAATCTTAGACAGTGAATTTTGAAAACTTCTCCTCATGTCCTGTCCATGGTATCTAAGCCATGTAACAAGACAGAACTTAGGCAACGAAAATCACATCTCTTTCTTGTTCGGTTGGTTGACCTCCCGGAGTAGAAAATAATGTATTAGTTGAGGTTGGACGACTATCTCCTTACAATCCACAAAATAATAAAAGCATGTATTAGCTAGAATCTATTTTTGTTCATCGTTAAACTTCGATGTAAAGTTCGACAGCACCTTCTTGGTTGCATTGGTGGTAATTTTCCTGGGAAACCATGAAGATAGTAGATGCAAACAATAGAAAATCAGACCTCAGCATTTAATGCTTGAGCGTGGATTCATGTCACATAGTAAGCAATTCTCATGCAAATATTGTAGGCAAATTTATCTATATATGCAGTAAAATGCTCTACTTAGGAAACCTACAACTAAGGTCACAGATTAGTTAGAGTGGTATGCAAATTGCATCCATGTATAGACAAAGTCATCATAAAAAATGTGAAAGTATCGCAAACAAATATGGGTCCCATTACAAAGCTTGAAGCGGAGTATCTAATTAGGAATTTGGTCACAATTGAAACATAAACAGTAAAAAAATATATTGGTCAAAACTGCCCAAAAAGGTGCGTCTTTACCTAAGGAAACGAGTTATAGTCTAACACAAAAAATCGATAGTAACTTCGTCACAAAAGACACAAAGTGCAATACAAAAAGGGAGTCTTCAAGCCCAAATATATGGGGTCTCCATATTCAAATTGTGGGACAGACACTCTCCAATTGTCGTTTGTTTTTAAAAAAATTTCTCTCATTTCTATTATATGTGTGACCACCCATACCACGCACATCCAACAAAATGTTAAACAGGGATTTTGCACTAAATAAATCATATTAGTAATTGATTTACCTTTCAACCATGAATACGCGACTTAGGGGAGGTTCTAGAACTAGATTCGGGCATCGACACTTTAATCCCTTTCATGCTTTTTCGTTTCTCTGCTTTTCTTCTACAACTCTCAGCAATATTCGCCCGACATTTGGGATCATTGCTCCATGTTAAAACCATCTTTAAGGTCTGTCGTGAAATAAAATCGCAGCCTTGAAGCGCAGATGTCACAGTGCGATGGAGACCCTAGTTATTATGATATACTTTTCAGTTTATAGAGCAGCACGCCGTGGATTTGTGGCTTGACTGGATGTTTAACGTGGGATGGTTTTCAGGTTTTTCACGTAATGGGGGCTAATTATGGATATGTATGATATTCTCTCTCCTGCTTGACATATATCTAGTCAAACTTCCCAAAAAACACGTGACTTAAGTTTATACACACACACGCGTATATCAATTATTAATTATTTATTGAAATGTCCGAATTTTGAAATATGAATTTTAATCTATGATTTTTGAAATGTAGTCTCCAAAATTCTTATATCATGTAATTTCCAATTGGTTAAATGAGTGTATTCAATTTGAACTTTTAAAGACTTTTTCGAATTTAAAAAGTTTAAAGCTACTAAATATAAACTTTTTAATACTCTTTAAAAGTATGTGTATCCAATCGAAACTTTTAATAGTTAGATATATTCAATAAAAGTTTTTTTAGAAATTTATATAATTCTTGGGTATTCAAATTGTCAATGATTTTTTAAAATATTTTATAAAAGCTTCTAGGATACTAATTTTTATGCAAAAAAAAAAAAAAAAAATCTCAAAATGAAGTTTCTCATTCATCCCGAGATTTTGAAAACTTTCACAAAAAAATAAAATAAAATAAAATAAAAAATAAAAAATTAATTAATTAATTAATATGTATTTTTTTGTTTCTTTCAATATTTCTCTTTCATTTTCCTTTTGACGTACATTAGAACTATGATTAAAAATTTATATTTTTTACCGGTTATGTTTGTTTTTGTTTTTCCTCTCTCTCTCTCTCTCTCTCTCTTATTGTTTATCTCAATGTTCAATGAAAAAATTAAATTGTAACTAGAAATTCCTATAACTATTTTTTATTTATGAAAAAGATACGTTTGTAATTAGATTATGAGATTTTATATGAAAAGACTAGTTTATAATAAAATTTAAATATAACGATGGGCAAAATCCCCATTTTGGGTGGGATCAAACAAGTACCGAGTTTAATAGGACTTTTTTGTTTTTTGGCCATCCCTATTCCCACCACTTCCCTCTCTAAAAAAAATTAAAAGTTTGTCAAAATTATTATATCACATTTCCAATAACACTATAAATTCAAAATTGGCATTCTAGTTATTAGGGGTGGGCGCGGGTCGGTTCGGTTCGGTTCTCTTTAGAACCGAACCGAACCAAACTTTTCGGGTATCTAGTAAATGGAATCGTCGGGTCCAAATATAATTATGGAACCGTTCGGGTTCGGTTCCATTCGGTTCGGTTCGGATCGGTTCGGTTCCGTTCGGTTCGGTTCAGTTAATTCAACAATCTATTCAACTGAAGAAGAATTGGATCGAAGTGGAAAGAAGAAATAATGTAGAGAGCATTTGAATTTCAATTTGGCAAATAATACTATTCCAAAAAGAGAATGATGAGATGAGTAAAATTCATTGCTTCGCTGTGATATAGGATGAATTTTGCCCATCTAAGTTCATTTAGGACTCGAAAACTGCTTTTAAAGTTTTAGTATTATTTTTGTCATTTAGTTTATTTTAAATTCTTTTCAATTTTAGATTGTTTAAACTAGATTTTCATATAAACCTTTATAAATAAATGGTTAATTCATTGTTTTTCATCATCTTACATTAAGAAAATTTCGTGAGTTTCATAATTTGGTGGATTCCAAATTTCATGTTCTTAAAGTTTTCGTTTTGATTCTTTGTTTTGCGCTGTGTCAACCAGCTAAGTTGACCCGAACTTCTAGTCTATTTAAGTGCAGTAGTCTTTTTGGTAAATGTATATGACTCTATATTGTCAAGCATCTCGTCAAATTTATTTATTTTTAAATATTTTAATATTTTGAAAAAAAAAATACTTACCTGATGAATTGGAAGAAGTCTTTTTACAAGCTCTTGGGTGTCGCCATGAATTCCACCACTTCTAACGGTATGAATGAACAACCACAATTTTCCATTTTGCATGAGATTCTCTCAATGCTGATTCCAGATCCTGTTAAGAATACACAAAATAATGTTTACTATTTTGTCTGACCAAACAAGATTGAGTAATGCACATTACGTTTTTTAGTTGTATCTAATTTAATATATAATAATGTGATAAAGAACTATGAACACAATGATAAAATAATTTACTCTCAATAGGACCGTAAGATAATTTTCTCTAGGAAGCATGCCTCGCCAATCATAAACTTCGTCTTCAGGATCTGTAAAATATTTATCTTGGAATGGTGTTGTGTCGATGAAAAAGAATTCTACAATATCTGCAAAAATTAAGTGGAAAAATAGAACAAAATGAATAATTATAAACTTTAAAAAATATAAAAATGAAATTGTTAAATAAAAATGTTACAAAACTATACTGAGAATATAAGATTTGAGACAAAACCATTTACTATCCCTTTGTTTGAGAATTGGACTCAATTGTGCTAAGGCATCACCTCTGTAGTCATGGTTCCCCAAAACTGGGACACAAGCAAATGGGTAAATTTTTATTCGAGGTCACCCAACTTTGAATGAAGCTTCAATTAAGTCATTTAACTTTAGTTTTATTTCAAATTCATTCACTCTGTTAGATGTCATTAATGTTATTGACGTGATGTGTGGATTTAAAATTAGATGAAAATCTGTTTTATTTTAAGCATCCACGTTGACATATCCCATCAATCGCACTAAAGTCATCTAATGGAGTGATTGAATGTGAAATAAAATTTAAGTACGGTGACTTTGTCGAGACTTTTTCGTTTAACTATAAATTTAACAATTTTTTATAATTACCAGAATACCACTGTTTCTGCAAGCTGGGTGCAGTGTTAATTTTGGTAAATGAATCCTCAAAAGCTATATCATGTTCATCAGTTAATCCATTGGGATAAAAGATGTCACCAGTAGAAATAATAAAATCTAGGTCCATCTTTTCCCTAATAATCCCCATATGTGGTAATCATGTAAAATAGAAAAGTAAAAGTTAGATCTATTTTACTCAACCAATTAGGAATATCGTCATATTCTTATGTGACAACCATGAATTTAAATAAAATAAATTAACATCTCCAAGCTTATATTGAGACCTAAATAAATACATCATAACACAATCTAAATCAGTGAGCTACTAATAGATTGGTGGGAGACAAGGGCGGACCCAAACATTTTATATTGTGTGGTCAGAAATTAAAGACACTCGAGCTTCCAAGGACCGTAAGCTTAAGTTTATATACTTAACGTACTTTTACCACTAGGCAAATCAAGCCTCAATTATAACTCGACAATTACAACACAAAACATAATGATAAGGTAGGGGTTGGGATACCCTTTTTATATCTAGCAATTATGCTTTTTGTTTCCTTGCAATAACCAAAAATCAATTCCTCTGTTGACCTTGCGAATTGGACATTCCACGTGGCCAATCGAGAGCCACTCCACGTGTTCTTCCCTGCACACAATAGCAAATGGTCAGGCATACACTGCCAGAACTAGCAGGGGTGGTGACGGCTATATACACTCCGACGGTCAAGTAAGTGGACAGTGATCGAAACGATGTCGAAATTGTACAAGAGAGTAGGGAGGAGAATATATTTTACTTGGGTATGAAGTGCCTAGTATATTAGAAAGATTGATTCATTACCTTTTTTTTCTCTTGCCAAGGGCACCGTTGGATGTGGGATACGTGTATGCATCTGACAGTGTGAGGCATTTGCTCATAAGCGTCAATCAACTACATCCTAGAGAGGGCAGGTAATTAATTCTTCTGAGTTGTGAGTTGACATAAGGCTGAGATGTCACAATAATCAATCTATGAAGATAACGAGGATACTGACATAAAGATACATCTCTGAAACTGGCGAAGGAGATGTCTCTGTTGCATAGTCTTGACACTCTTCTCACTTTGGTAAGGAGGGACGCCTCAACAAAATCACTTTGGTGATGCTTGTGCCTAGAAGCAAGTCAAGTTAGGTTCGGGCGAGGCTCATATCGCTTCAAAATCACCTTGGTTGGACATGTGACACCTCACACCTCACTGAGGAGTAGGTGTGATGCGTCCAGGTAGGTTAGTGGGGGGTAACAGTGGTCCCACAAGTTCAGGGATGAATATTTATATCATTCGTGGACTTTTCATCCGGTTGTATATGCTTGCCATTTTGAGTGTAGGTTTTCTCTATTTTGTCGACCCTTAGGGGACGAGGCGAGGAGATGGACTAGAACAGAACGTGGAGAAAAGCATCGTAAGTCGGTGTGCAAAGCTAACCAAGGCGTTGGAAGGAAGGGGGTCCTCCCGATAGTTCGATGCTATGAAAAGAAGAGCTCATCTTCGGTCGATGCGCTGACCCTCAGGGAACTGTACTTGGGAGATGGGTTGAGTTCGCAGAGGTCTCTAACGACCTGTAGGAGCATTGTGAAGCTGGTTGGTGAGGCGCATATTCGACCAGAGTGCTAACCTACATGGTATGATGCTTGGGAGATGGCCTAAAGCATTGTAATGCTTTTGCGATGCTTCGATTGAGGTGCTGACCCACAAGGTACTACATATTGGGAGGGTTGAAACTTTGTAAAGCTGAGTAGCACATCTTCTACCGAGGCATTGACCACAGAGGACGACGCTTGGGAAATGGCTTGAAGCATTGTAAAGCTTTTGCAATGCTTCAACTGAGGCGTGGACCTACAGGAGACTAGCTAAGAGATGGCTTGAAGCTACGTAAAGCTTTTAGCGCTTTGACCGAGGCATTAACCCACGGGGGACTACGCGTTCGGAGGGTTCAAGCCTTGTGAAGCTGAGGAGCACATCTTCTACTGAGGCGCTGACCCATAGGGGACGATGCTTGGGAGATGGCTTGTAGCTTTGTAAAGCTTTTGTAATTTTTCGACCAAGGCGTTGACTTGTAGGGGACAATGCGTCAGGAGGGTTAAAGCTTTGTAAAGCTGAGGAGTTCTTAATCTGAAACCTATAGCACGGAATCTTGAATGATGTAATAATCGTCGCGTGTTTCCAATGAGGGCAGTTGGATACGACACCTATCCCCAAAAAAGACTGCTCCTACTATTATTGCAAACAGCCATTGGAGCTCGAGGCAATGCATTTTAGGGTTGCGTGAGAGTTACAGCTAGATCTTGGGCATTGATCAAATCTGACATTTCATTTCAACAGTTTGGATTGGAGATGCGATGAACGGCTTAGATCTACAACATTTGAATTGGACGATTGAGATCGTCCTAAGCTTTCTATAAAAGTCTCACCCTTTGCCATTCGAAGGTTTTTCACTTTTACAAAACCAAAAGCTATTGCTCTCAATGTCTAGCAATTTTTGGCAAATTTTTACGACTTTCACATTTTTTGGCTACCGTTTGTCGTCCTTCAAGCTTCCCGGCTACTTTTTGTAGAGTCCATTTGAATCTTTTGACGAAAATACCATTTTCAGTCAAGTCTCCTAAGTATTTCCTAAGTTTTCACCTTCTTAATAGTAGAAAATAGCTTCTGAAGGTAGTGGGTCATCTGGGAGGGACTTCGGAGATCGTTCGGGTAGATGAGCCGAAGTTGGCTACTTCGGCTGGTCTGTCCAAGGTAATATTAGGAAAAAAAATCTGGAGATGGCCAAATTGCCCCGCTGACAATTCTATGCATTGGGGAACATCTGACTATCCTTCAAAATTGAAATCTGTCGACTTGGCAAGACTTAGAGCTAAATATAGGATCCCAGATAGTGTAGGTTTAATACTGTTGAGGCCAAATAAGTTAGCTTGCTACCCAAGGCCGGATGCATGGTGATAAGTGCGGCTATCCTTTGGGCGGGTCTGAGATTGCCTATCTATCCTTTTTTATGGTTCGTCCTTAGGTCTTATGGGTTAGCCCCCACCCAACTAAATCTGAACTCCTTGATTTAGATGGTGGGGTCTTGGATGTTATGGAAAGAGGCCTCATATGGGATAGAAATGCCTTTCTCAGTTTTTTAGACCCTCAAAGGTGATCATGGAGGGTGATAAGATGAAGGGGAGGTTTTATCTGACGTCTTGGGAGGCCTACACTCCATTTCTAATCGACCTGTCGAGCTCTATCAAAGATTGGAAAAGCTCATGGTGCTGGGCCTCAAGGATATGGATTACAATGGAGGGGGACTCCTTGGTACCTCTTATGGTCCCCACAAAGTACAGCACACTCAGTGAGTACTATCGGTTCGGCTTACCTGTACATTATTTATTGTGTCAGATTGGTTATAACTTGTACTTTGATTTGCCTAGTTGCTTTTTCCCTGTGTGAGCTATCCACCGAGGACTTTGATACCATCTACATAATCTACCAACTCCCACCCAAGAACCGATCTTATCAGGAGCTGATAAGTTAAAATATGCATTTTGTCAATCAAGGCTTGATGTCTTCACAAGGCAGACTATCTGACCTGGTCATGTTTATTTTAATTCTTTTATACTTGGGCTAATATTCGAAGTTCTTATAGACGATTTCAATAAGATGAGGCCACTGAAACCTGACTTCGCCACCATCAAACGCATGATGGCTGAGGCCAGGGGCTTGGAGAACTCATTCTTGACTTATAAAAAGCAAATGGAGGACTTGGCAGCAGCTAGCAAGAAGCAACCTCATGCCGAGAAGGAGGAGCTCCTTCAAAGAAGAGGAAGACGATGACTGGGCCTTCGAACTGTGGGGGGCTCGTCGGACGATGATCCCTACTGGGATTGTGATAAAGGAGAGATATGCTCCTTTGCCTGAGGTGACTCCTGCTAAAGTAGCCCCTACCCCAACTTCTGTTGCCTCAACTGCTAATCATCCTATCCAACAGGGGAGGAAAAAAGGGCCCATTTTGACAAGGAGGTACTAGAGGCTATGCTCTGCCCCCAGAGATAGCTGCTGTAGTACTGACCCATCACAAGTATTAGACCAAGGCTTGGAAAGACCACACTTCCTCTTGTACCGTCGAGGATTTGGTGGCTGCCAACAATGCTTGTGTCACTCGAGCTCTGAGCACAACTTCCAGCTGGAGGGCCTCGTCAAAGACTTGAGGATGAAGAACATCGATCTAGCCCAAAGGTTGGAGAAGACAGTCTTGTATGGGGATGAGGTGCGAGCTGCTAGAAATAAGGTTGAAGAGGTGGAGAAGCATAGGGTCAAGGCAGAAGGCAGGGCAGTGAAGACTAAGGCTGCATCAGAGCGGCTGAAAAAATAGTTGTATAAAATAGAATGTCAAGTTGCTGCTCCGACGAGGCAAATTAACTATGCCAATGAACATCACCACCTCGTTGTGGAGGCCCTTGAAGCCTCGAATAAGGAGAAAGAAGGGCCTAAGCAAAAGGTGGAGGCTTAGGTCGAGGAGATTGAGTCCCTCAAAGTGGAAGAGAAGGTAGCTGGTGAGTCAGTCGTGTAGAAATTCATCTACCATTTTGAAGAGCACAAGCTATACGATGCCTTTGCCAACTACTGGGCCTCATGGAACGCTCAGACCATGCTGCAATATCTTAGGGAGGTCCACTCGAACCTAGATATTTCGGCTTTGGAGGAAGAGTTCGGTGGGCCTACCGGAGGACGTCTCAACATTGTAGCTACCAAGGAGGCTACCCAGCTCCAGAGGAAGCAGAGGTGGGGGAAGGGGCCATTGTTCTGCTAGAATAGGATTCTTTTTATATTTTGTAATGGCTTCGACCCTCATGTAAAGTTTTGATAATGGAATGAAATATTTTTCCAATTGTTGTGACTTCTCCTTTTTATGTTGAACTTGTTTGCAAATGCATAATTGTGATTGGATAAGCGCTTAAGTTAAAATCAAGCATCACTTACCAACAATAACCAATAAAAGCATAAAATGACTAATCGTGGACAGAACATAATGACAAATTGAGCTTTCATAAATAATTCAAACTTAACATTATCATAAGCTAAGGTAATTTCAGCACTTAGTCAGATACAAATAAGTTTGCAGTGAAGTATATAAGAACATGGCCAGTTCGAAACATATATTTATTAATAGTACTTCTTTAAGTGTTCGATGTTCCACTGATGATGCATCATTTTTCCTGTCATATCTTCGATCCGATACATTTCAGGTCGGGATTCTCTGACGATGCAATACGGGCCTTCCCAGTTTGGCCCAAGCACTTCAGAACCTATTGGTATCGATGCTAGGAAGACCCTTCTAAGTACCAGGTCATCCAAATGTAGAGTTCGGTTCCTAACCTTCGAGTTGTATTAGCGGGTCACCTTTCTCTAATACGTGGTTAGTTTGACTTGTGAAGAATCCCTCTTTTCTTCCAAGAGGTAAAGTTCGCACACTCATGCTTTGTCGTTGCTGATCTCATTGAAGTATATGTAATGATACGAGGGGATCCCAACCTCAGCTGGGCTCAAGGCCTGGGCTCCGTAGGTCATGGATAAGGAGATTTCTCTCATTGCAGTTCGACTAGTTGTACGGATGACCTAAAGGACATGGGGAAGCTCATCAACCCATGCTCCTTTCGAGGCATCGAGCTTCTTTTTCAGGGTGTGCTTGATCATCTCGTTTACTGCCTCATCCTGCCCATTTTCTTGGGGTGATGGGATGTTGAGAAATCCTTCCTTATACTCAGTTCGTTGCATAGATCCAGCATCTTTCTATTATTGAACCGCCTTCCATTGTCAGACACAAGGGAGTGGAGAATGCCAAACCTGTAAATTATGTGCTTCAAAACGAATTTCGTAGTATTTGCCTCGGCGATTTTAGCTAGAGGTTCAACTTCGACCCACTTGATGAAGTAATCAATGGCGACAATGGTGAAAGTTACGCTTCATCTCCGTTTTGGGAGGGGGCCAATGAAATCTATCTCCCACTTGACGAACGGCTAGGGGATGGTGACCACGGAGAGGCTCGGTGAAGGCTGTCTTTGAACATTGGAGAACCGCTTGCACCTGTCACATTTTTTAACAAACTAGCAGGAATCCTTTCAAGGTCACCTAGAAGTAACGTTGTTGAAGCACTTTATGTGCTAGAGTTGTTCCCCCGGAGTACTCTCTCGTGGATCTTCTTAGTATGTACACAACTTCTTTTCCTCCAATGCATTGGAGTAGAAATGATGCAAAATCCCTTTTGTATAACACATCATCTTGGAAGATGTAATGAACAGCCCTTCTTTTCAACTTCTTGGCTTCGTTCTTCAAGGCTGACACTGATTGGTCTCTGAGATAGGCTATAATGGGTTGCATCTAGGGTAAGTTACCTTCAATCCACATTACCTCTTCACCTTCGAAAATAGAGGGCTTTAGTAGGCGCTCAATTGGGACAATCTTTAGTAGTTTTGAGTCCTTGCTACTGACTAGTTTGGACAGGACATCCGTATCGGTGTTCTTGGGGCATAAGACCTGCACCACTTTGAAACACTCAAAGTGGAGAACAAGGCTCAGAACTAGTTTTAGATAAGCAGCCATGCCACTGTCCTTGGCCGCTTCCATTGGCCTGACTCACCACTAGTCATGAATCACTGCTTGCTAGGAGTCTTCTGACTTGCATTTCTTCGATCAACCTAAGGCCTACTAAGAAGCCCTATATTCGCGGCATTGTTTGAGGCTTTGAAGCCGAACTGGATTGCACAGTTTAGCTTATGGCCTTTTGGGCTTTCTAGAATGACTTCTGTCCCGAATTCAGTTTCTCCCTATGAGCCGTCCACAAAGAGGTTCCAGGTAGGGGCTCTGTTGGTTCCATGGTTACCTCCATTTCCGAGGCTTTGGCAAACTTTGCTACAAAGTCTGCGAGGGCTTATCCTTTGATGGCACTTCGGGGTTTGAAGAGAAGGTTGAACTCACTGAGCCCAATTGCCCACTTAACTAAGCAACCAGAAGTGTCTGTCTTGTGTAGCACTTGTTTTAGTGAAAAATTGTTTAGAACTTAATGGAGTGGGCCTGAAAGTATTGCATCAGTTTCCTTGATGCAGTAACTAGGGAAAGAGTGAGTTTTTCCATGTCGGGGTAGTGAGTGTCTGCTGGAAGTAGGGCCTTGCTTATGTAGTACACTGGCAGCTGGCGTGCCTCTTCTTTTCTGATGAGGATCGCGCTGACAGCCTCCTCTGAAATCGCCAAATATAGTAGAAGTGGTTCGTGTGGTTTAGGTTTCGATAGTAGGGATGCACCTCCCAAGTGCTTCTTTAGCGCTTGGAAGGCTGTCTCACATTCCTCCGTCCATTGAAACTTTTTCTCCTACTTCAGAATCTTGAAGAAGGATAAACTTTCATTGGTGGCTTTGGAGATAAAACGGTTGAGTGCAGCAATTTGCCCGTTGAGGCTTTGTACCTCTTTTGGCTTCTGGGTTGACCTCATCTCTAACAAGACCTTTATCTTTTCAGGGTTTGCTTCAATCCCTATTTGATTAACAATGTAGCCCAAAAATTGACCCGATGCTACCCCAAAAATAGACTTCAATGGGTTCAACTTCATTTTGTATTTTTTTAGAATTTGAAATGTGTTGTCTAGGTGACTTACATGGTCCTTCGTGTGAGGCTTTTAACCAGCATATCGCCTACGTAGACTTTCATGGTTTTGCTAAGGAGGTCAGCAAACATCATGTTGACCGGCCTCTGATATGTGGCGCCTGTATTCTTCAGTCTAAATAGCATCACTCTATAGCAGTACAGTTCCCTATCTGTGAAAAATGATATGGCCTCCTCATCAGATCGAAACATGAGAATTTGGTTATACCCTGAGTAGGCGTCCATGAAGCTTTGGAGCTCATGTCCAACCATGGAATCCACAAGTTGGTCTATCCTTGGAAGGGGGAAGCGATCTTTTAGGCAAGCTTTGCTCAAGTTGATGAAATCAACTCATACCCTCCACTTCTCGTTGGGATTCTTTACAGGAACGGGGTTGGACATCCACTTCTGATAGATGACCTCCTTGACTAAGCCATTGCGACTCAGTTTGTCGACTTTCTCTTTGAGTGCCTCATACCTCTCCAGATTGAGAGCTCGCCTTTTTCCCAATGCCGTGCGTAGGTGGGGTTGATGTTCAAGTGAGGACAGCTGACCCTTGGGTCTGTCCTTACCATATCTTCATGTCTCCATGGGAAGACGTCCAAGTTCCTTTGCAGAAAGTTCATTAATCTCTCTTTGATCTCAAGAGGTAGTGTTTTTCCTATTCTTAAGACTTGAGTGTAGTCTTGTTGGCAAGAAAAATTTCCAGTTCTTCCATTGGAGTTGCATTCGGCTTAGATTCAATGATCTAAGGATCCAATTCGTCTAGAGGGTGCCCTTCTTCAGGGACGTAGACCATATCGACATCTTCCTCTTATTTGGAGGTATGTCCTTGCTCAGGGACATCGAACATCTCTACATCTATGCTAACTTCATCTATAACATCAATTATGATGACATTTATAATACGGGGTTTAGACTTTCGCAAAGAGTTGAGGTAACATGCTCTTGAGCCCATTTGGTCACCTTGAACTGTGGCAATCCCATGCTCGGTTGGAAACTTCATACACAGGTGGTGGATGGAGGTGGTTACCCAAAGCTCCTTCAAGGCAGGCCGGCCTAGTACTCTGTGGTAAGCTGACATGTGATCTACCACTAGGAATTCCATGAAGTTGTGGGCCACTATGGGGCTGATATCATCTCAACAGCAAAGTGATTTGTCCTCGTAGGACAATGCTTTCGCCAGTGAATCCATATAGTGGGTCGGTCATGTGAATCAAGCCATGTTTAATTTGCATTTTATCAAAAGTTGAGCTGAACAGTATGTTCACCAAACTTCTATTGTCAATAGTATGTCCGTTACCACTAATGCATCACAATGGGGTGATGTACACCTCACGCATCATCTTGGGAAAAAGTAATTGGTGATATTCCTTATTCTGGTGGGAAGTTTTCTCCCTGCTAAGGCTGTACTGCCTGGGTGCCTTGGGCATGTGAAGTGACATCAACCCCCACTTCTCTTTCTATGGGGGGCTCCCTTTGATTACTCGAGTGGCCTCAACTATGAGACACAGGAAGCCCTTGATCTGGGTAGGACCTCTGTGGCATCTGGAAGCTCTGATGATCTTGAGCTTGCATGAAGAATTCATGTATCGCAATGTTCTGGGCTGAGATGTCCCTCATACCTTCGATTATCGAGGCCATTCCTGTGGTGAGTGTTGTTGTCGCCCCACCACCTCGGTGGCGGTGGTGGTGGTGGTGAGGCCTGCTGTGGATGACATTTGTTCGGACCACCTCTTCTTCAGAGGCGTCCCTTGGCCCTCCTGGATTTTCATCCTCATTGCTGGAACTCATTTCACTCCTTTTTCAAGGGTATTTAAGACTGGATTGCTAATTTTGACTTAGGTTCTTTTTTAAGAATGTCCATTTTTTAAGGGAAAATACTGATTTTTGGGTAGCTTTTTCAGTGGTAAACAAGGAACTCTAGAACGTAATGTTCCCACAGATGACGTCAATCCGTTGACCTCTCCAATTGATCCTTCCATGTGGCCAACCGAGAGTCACTCCATGCGTTCCTCCCTACGCACAATAGCAAATGATCAGGCATACATGGTCGAAACAGAAAGATAGTGGGGACCATAAACACTCCAATGGTCAAGTCAGTGGACGGTGATCGGAAAGATGCCGAAATTGTGTAAAAGAGTGGGGAGGAGAATATATTTTACTAGGGTATGGAATGCCTAGTATGTTAGAAAGATTGATTCATTACCATTAGGGTTGGGCAAAACCTAACCCAACCGGCTCAACCTGATCAACCCAAACCAACCCGATCGGTTTGGGTTGGTTTTTAAGTTCAATTATGTTGGATTGGGTTGAAAAAATATTTTTGAGGTTGGGTTGGATTGGGTTTTGGGTTATGATTTAAAACCCAACCCAACCCAACCCAATCCAACCCAACCCGATAAATTAAAATATATATATATATATAAGATGAAAAAAAACCTAAATAAAAATAATAGTAAAGATATGAAAATGACTTTTAATTTATAAACGTCCATTTTCTTTTATATAGATTGATTCTTATAAACATAAATTACAAATGAAATGTTATTTCATAATAAAGTAAAAATTAAGAAGATGATGATGAAATGAATAAATCCTAAAAAGTTGTAAATAATAATAATAATAATAATAATAATAATAATAATAATAATAATAAATACTTCATAAATTTTAAACTTATTTATACATCATTTTTCAAAAAGAATTCCTTACATAGGTATTTTATAAAAAAAAATCAGAGATTTTCAAGTAATTTCAAACTTTAAAAATTTATCGAAATTTAACAAAAATATAATCGGATCGAACTTTAATTGGACCGAAACCCAAACCGACCAACCCAACCCAAACTTGATCGGGTTGGGTTTAAATCATTAATTGGGTTGGGTTGGGTTAGGTTGGGTTGGGTTGGATTGGGTTGACTTTAAATAAAACCGACTATGTTGGGTTGGGTTTGGGTTGGGAAAAAAACCGACCCAACCCAACCCAACCCATGCCCACCCCTAATTACCATTTTTCTCTTACCAAATCTTTGGTATTTATAGTCGAGGGACACGTGTATGCATCTGACGATGTGAGGTGTTTGCTCATAAGCGTCAATCAGATACATCCTAGAAAGGACGAGTAATTAATTCTTCTAAGTTGTGAGTTGACGTAAGGCTAAGATGTCACATCAATCAATCTATGAAGATAACGAGGATCTTGACACAAAGATATATCTCCGAAATTGGCGGTGGAGAGGCCTCTATTGCATAGTGCCACTCCTCTCACTTCGGTAAGGAGGACACCTCGACAAAGTTACTTTGGTGATGCTTGTGCCTTGTAGCACGTCAAGTTAGCTTCGAGCGAGGCTCATATCACTTTGAAACCATCTCGGTTGGACACATGGCACCTTGTTGAGGGTGAGATGCGGTGACGTGGGTTTGTGGGGGGCATAACATCTTCTATTTCAGAGAGAGATCGAGAGACTAATAATCGCCATAATCATTCAAGTTGCCTAAATTAAAATGAGAGGAAGTTTCTTCCATTTTCTTGTTTTGTTTCTGTATATAATGAGTTTGGTTTGTGTATCAAGCGGGACCTTTTTTGTTGCAAGTGATGGCCATCTTTCATTCACCAAAGTGCTGCTGCTCAAAAAATCAATAGGCTTACCATTATTTTTTCCTTCTAATTTCTTCTTTTTAAGTATAGCCTCTAAGTTGCTTGCTTGTCATGAAGTCATGATATGAGTGTAAACTATAATATTTTTCCTTCTTAATTATTGCATTCGTGCGATTATTTGACACCAAAATGCACTCATTATACTTATGCTTTGATTCAGATTACATTTTGGAAGAAAATATGAAATTTAAAAGAAAAGAGCGAAAAATGACTAAAATGAAGAAAGTGAAAGTTCAGGTACCAAGTTGCAAATAATCCAAAGACGAGAAGTGAGATGAAATGATGACTTGAAAAAGCTAGGAGACAATTGGGTGCAATTAGAAGTCAAAAGTAGTAAAATATGACCATAACATATTTACAAATCAAATTCTAACCGCATAAATTTTTTTCATATTTTCAGCTAGAGATTGAGATCAACTTTTGACCTAGTAAACGTTCAAATTTGGAAAGAGCTATTTCTATAAAATTGTAGCCCTTTGTGTTAGCTTTCCAATTCACTTTGAAATTGCCTTAATCAAACATCAAGATAGAAAGTTATGGCCAAAATATTGAAAGCAGTCGCACAAAACAATTTTTGGGTGAATATTTAGTTTCCTAATTCCGTTCAAATTCTTATGGTAGCTTGATCTCGCACGAATTTTAAGCCCTCAATCACCTCAAAACACCAAAGAATGCCCCCTTCATTTCCTATCTCTTTTATCTCATCTTGGGAACAAGAACTCCATGGAAGGCTAAATATTTTGGTGAAACCACGAAGGATCTTGATCAGATTTGAGGATTTTAACATCTTTTCATTCATGTAACGTACTTTTCATTGTCGAATAATTTTGGAATTTAGATTTCTACCTTATTATACTTTTGAAGTTTGTTTAGCTTTTATTAAATTGTTCATGGATTCACTTATGTTTTTTCCATTGAATGGCGAAAATATTTGTTGGATTTAAACTTCAAATTGATTTGATTTGATTACTGCTTTTGCTTGAGGTATATAATCGTTTCTTGAATCGTATTTCGTTAAATCAAAGAGGAATATGTTCTTAGGAAGCCTAAATTCTAGAATTATAAGTGAAATTAAATTGATCTAGGTTTTTCTTCATGAATCGGTTTGAAAGTGGTTTAATTCTTATTAGATTTTTCATAGAATTAATCATGCTCTTTCTATAGTTTGACTGAATATTTATTGAATTCCAATTTCAATTAATCTCATTAGTGTGATTTCTCACTACCTTATGCTTGATGTATATGGTCACTTTTGAATTTGATTTCAATAGATTAAGTGGGAATGTATTATAGGAAGCTAGATTTTTGAATAAGATGTGTAAATGATTGGTGTTGATTGATCTAATCTAGGAGCGTGAATTCCGGTGTTTCACTAATCGCATACATTGATATTTAAATCTCATTTCAAATTGATAAACTATTTTCACACAATCCACGAGAACTCTAGTTTGTTAAATCCTTTAAACAATTCGTCCATATTCCTGTGGAATCGACTCCCAAAGCTATGCTACAACTCTCACGTTATACTTTGGGCGTAATCAAGTCATAATTTATATCCTCCCACAAACACAAGTACCCAGTCATTGTAGATAACTCTCAACTCAAATGAGGTTTCATCACTCTCTTTGAAACACAAAGTAAAGGGCTAAAAAAAAGAAATTCAAAAAATTTTGTGGAGTCACTTGATCCCACAAGACCCCCATACAGGTCCACCAATGGCTGGAGATCCTTAAAAGCACAAAAAATTCATAATGCCAATAAGTTGTGGTAGTGATAGAAGCAGGCATTTTTAATTATGGGGCATAATCAAACTCTGTACTAAATGGAATATTTTGTTCTTGGTTTTTGAGTGATTCATATTTGACCCGAGAAAATGTAGATTTACATTTAAAAATATTTTTTCATTAATATTTTGTTCATCATTTTCATTCATGTGATTTCAAATAATCATTTTTTAATATTTTCCTCATCACAAGAAAATGCATACTTAGGTTTAAAAAATTTATAGTATATTTGATACAAACAATCAATTTAAGTAACCGAAAAGAAAAATATATAACAAGTATTCAATACTAATAATCAATCAAATAAATACAATTCGTTAAATATAAGTTAAATTGGATATAATTAGTTCAAACATATTCTATGTATACAAATAGGATAGGAGAAAATTCAAATTTAGGTTCTAATTAGTTTAAAATGTGATTGGAAAGTGAAAATTTGTAGATGTGATAATTTGTAGATGAATTATAGACAAATTTTAAAAAATTAAAAGGGTTAAGATTTTAGTAAAAGGCATGAGGGCGAGAGTAAGATAAATTAAGAGAAAACAAAAAAATTCAAATTTATTGTAATTTTGCCCTTGTTTAGTAGGGATTAAAATCATATTTTTAGTGAATTTTGATAAAAAGCTAAAAAGTTAAGGATTCTATGAAATATGTTATTAAAATTAATAGTTAACTTTGATTTAGATTGAAACTTAGATTTCAATCTATATCAAACAAGATTTAATAATAATAAAAAGTTGGGAGGCCACATGATCTCATTGGTCCAGGTGTTCAGCAGTGAGTTGTGGAATCCTACAACTTATGTGAATAATAAATTATAACCCTTTGAGATGTGTAGATAAAAAAATCTATTACTTATTGCGCAAGGAATACTTTTTAATAGGAAACTTGAATGTCATACTTAGAGGTTGTTAATAGTGGTGGATCTATGATAAGCATATTTTATACACTTATTCTGGGTTTAAAATAGCGATATTTGCTAGTTCTACTGAGAAAATATATCCTAAATTGTTGTGTTTTATGTTAAACGGATAAAGTTTAGGGGTTGAACAAAGAATTGGAAAAAACAAAAGTTAAACCTGTTAAAACGAGTGAAATCCAAAAGATGGGGACCAAGTTGAAAATAATTCATAGATGAGACAGGCGATGAAATGAAGATCGAAGATGCCAAGGCTTTAATTGGATACAACTGGGAGATAAATGAACAAGATTACAAGAGAAAAAAGTTAAAATGAAGCAAAATCAAAGTTTGAGGACTAAACTACAAATACTAAAAAGTTGTGTCTGATTAAGATTCAAGAGTGTTAGGGGTCAATCGAATAAGAAAAAAATTTAAACAGATGAAATATAGCTAAAGTATACTCACAAAGAAAATCCCCCCAATGGTTACTAAACTTTGCAGAAAATCCTCTAGAAGGTCACCGAACTTCAGTAAGTCCTTAAATAGTTACTAAACTTTGCTCAAGTCCCCCAAGAGGTCATTGAACTTCAAAACGTCCCTGAATAGTCACTGAACTCAGGCTTCTTCAACACAACACATTAAATGTGATCATTACTATTGAGCTACCAAATGACAAAATGAAAAGGTTAGATTAGCTTGTTATTAAAGAGACATTTAATGAAAACAGTGTTTAGTTTGAATGGAAGAAATTACTCAAAACCTTAATGGTGATAATGACATTTTGTGAAGGACTCTAAAACCAAACAAATCAATGCATAATAGTTTCAAAAATTTCATATAAATATGCCCATGTTGTATTTAACATTTACAAAACAAAAAGCTGTAAGAGTAAAATATAAATAATTAATTGCTAACCTCTTAAAATGGATAAAGAATGCAAAATAAATGTCTTCTTGATCAATGAAAATGAAGAAGATGAAGAAAAGTTAGGGTTTGTAGTTTATGTTTCATTTTAAAATTTCTTTTACCTTTTTTTATCAACAAAAATTCATATTAATCAATAAAATACACATCTATCCATGTTTTGTATATAGAAATTGTTGACGTCAAAATTTGTAGATAGTAATCTCGAGTCAACTTTAAGAAAAAGAGTGATCTTTCCCAATTATGAGAAAGGTTCAGATGTGTTTTTTATGGGATCAAATTGTATATCATGTGTTTTCTTTTTAATTTCCCTACCATTAAGAAGACCATTTCTCAGCTATTTATGCATGACTACTGTTGAAATTACATCAACTCAAGAACAAGACCCAGCTCAGAAGTCAGGTCAAAGAATTCTCCTGTGATTGGCCTATGAGGCCGTGGCCATGTATCAATGTTTTCCTCAGACAATGACGACCTATAGATGATTTGAAGGTTTGAGGCCTCGGATTGGTGGTTTTGGGTGGTGATGACATCACTCTCTACAAGTATAGATGATTGAGAGGGTGATTTGATAGGAGGTAATCATGATGTCTCTTGAGATTACGACGATAGTGTGCTGAGCTCAATTCTATGACCGAACTCACATCTACCTAAGGTGGGACCTGTGAACGGCTTATCATGAGATAAGAGTTCGGGGTCAACAGTTATCCCCTAGGTCAGTTTTGTTTTATTAGAGGACTAACCTTCTGACTTGGCTAGCCCTTTTCTCAAAAAGTGTATTTATTCGATGCCAAGTGTCCTTCTTTCACTAGCGTGAGCTGTCCAACATATGCAATTGCTTCTTGGAGAAGTTTTGCCAAAAATGGTGTAGTTTTGGGCTGGGTTAATTTGATCCGCCCATTTTCTCTCATTTTCTTTATCTAACGGCCGGAATGAAGTTCTTTCACATTCCTTCTTTTTAAATACCTTTTTGGCTTATCATTTTACTTTTTTACTTTACACAAAAATTTTCTCTTATGGAAACAAGGAACCTTCATTACGCTTTTTCTTCCATATTTTGAGTGAGGTCATCAGGTCCTTCTATTTCCTTTCTCCATTCCTTTTGTTTTACCTTTTTCGTGAGCTCTAGGTACACTTCTGGAAAAACCAGCAAGAAGAGTCCATACCTTCCGCCTCTAGCTCGTCGTCTAGTTGTCAATAGATCTTAACCCCTGTCCCTATCTCAATTGTTAACCCAATAGATTTAGAACACCCTGCTAATATGGATTTAGGCGGAGAAAGGTCAAGAGAGGAGGTCGGATCCCACGGGGGAGTGAGGGGAATGATCTAGAGTATGGAGCAAGCTTGTATAGGTCGGTAGTAATTGCTGATATGTTAGCTAGTTGGCGTGCTAAGTATAACATTCTGAGCTCGGTAATAAGGATAATCCTTGAACCCTTTGATCGGGCTGTCTCTCCTCTAATGGGATGCGTCGCCCTAAACTCAGCCATCTTACATGCCCGGCTAAGACTGCCTATTCCCAGAGTAATTCGCAAGTTTCTCTCCTTCTGGAGAATAGCTCACACCCATTTATGCCCCCAACGAGTGGCGAACTCTAATTGCCACCCTAGTCCTATGGAATAAGTTAGGGAATCCCGAGCTTAGAGTGGAGTAGTTTAATTCCCTTTTCACATTCAAGGAAGATGGGAGGAATTCAAGCTGGTGGTATACCAGTGTTAGGCTGAGGACGAGCAGTCCTTTAGTTTTGGATACCCCTTCCTCAATTAAGAAGTGGAAGGAAGAGTTTTTCCATGTTTCTGGAGAGTGGTAGTTTCATCCCGCCGAAGTGAATCGGGAAGATGTCGTTCCTACACTCTATCATTCTTTATGTAAGTGACTATCTTTAGATATTTCAACTGAGGTGACTAGTGGAGTATTATTAACCCTTTGCTGTGTTTTTCAGATTACAAGAAAGCCACTTTGACAAACGACACTAAAAGACGGGCTGAGGGGATAAGGGCTTTGCTGAACAGACAGAGGTTGTGCAAGTACATGATCTCAAACTCCAACCTTTTCCAAGTGGGTTTAGTTCAAACAAGGGTCTCAGGTCCGACCATAGTTGGTGCATCCACTTCCCTCCCAACTAGCTCAAGTGAGGGCTAATTTTAGTTTTCATGGAAGAGCTAGTTTTGTTTTAAGCTAAGTGTTGTGCTATATATGCTCAAGATTCAGAAATGTTGGGTTACAAGGCAACCAAGGTAGCAGCTACTGCGAAGGGAAAGATAAGAGAGGCCCTAGCTTAGATTGTCACGCCCTCTAAGGAAACGGAGGAGGAAGTTCAGCCTCTGAAGAGGAATCACTCAACGACGCCAACTCCAATCGCAGTTCCAGAGGCTGCATCTTTGGAGCTATCGAGCTCGTCTCCAGTTCTTCCTGTTGCCCCATTCCCGCCTTCGACCTTACCTCAAACCCAGGTTATTGGGAGCTCAGCTCGATCACATGAGAGGTACCCAAACTTATAAAGACCCAACTTGGATGGACTTTTGGGATGCTGGCCTGAGATACTTTTGGATTATCTTCGAGCTCCTCTATCGAGGGAGACGACAGCTGCACTCCCCCTCTTCTACGCAATTCTACTAATCTACTGACTAGGAGCTGGACTGATAGAGAGCAAAGCTTTTTGGTCGAGATGCCCATTGGGGAGGCTGTGGTCACTGCTCAAATTCATGGCCACCGATCCATTTTGTATATGATGGTAGTGGTAGATAAGGTATTTCTCTACACTATTCCATTGTGGTTTTGTTAGCACCTCATGTTACGTTTGTGACTCATCTTTTTGATATTTGATTAGATGAAGGTCGAGTTGGAAAAGATGCTGGAGGCTAAGGATCAGGTCGTTGCACTTTATGAGGGTATGGAGGCGGAGCGGGCAAAGTATGTGGCCAAGGAGAAGAAGTATGAGGACTAGCTAAATAAGATAGGCATGGAGCTGGATGCCAACTTGTCCTTCGAGCTCGGACTTAGAGATAAAATTGAGGTACTGAGAGTCTGGGTGGAGAAGGCCAATCAAAGGGCTGAACTTGAGAAATAGAGAGCGGACGAGGAGTGTGCTCGGGTTAGAGAGGTCGTCCAAAAGGTTGAAGAGGCCAATGGCAGGGCCAAGGAAGCACTTTAGAGGGTGGATGAGGCCGAGGCTAAGGCTGCCAAGGCTATAGAAACTTGGAGGGAGTGTCTTGAATTTGATGCCTTAGCTCAGGACACCTATGTGGTGGCCCTGGAGAAGCTTATTAAGCATATTCACAAGGAACGCCTTGAATTTGACACTGCTTTCCTTGAGAAGGCCCTGGACAAGCAAAAAAAGGAATTGCAAAGGCTATCTGAAGCCGCAGGAGTTCGGTTGTCCGATGCTGAGCCTAACTTCCTAACTCCCCAGGTCCTCGAGCCCCGTAGGATACCCTGCCCCTATTTTTGGACTTGTGTACTTGATATTCTACACCTTTTGGTGAATATTATATATATATATATATATATATTTTTTTTTTTATTTGTTTGACAATGTCTTTGGTATATATATATATATATATATAATGTCTTTGGTTAATGTAAGGAAACTTTTTCCTAAGATGATTCTGTCGAATGGTTTAACTATTGTTTGAATAAACTACTTCCTTTCGAATGATTTTGAGATAATTCTACTAACTTTGGGATAATTGTAGTCATGACACAGTGGTGGTTGTAGGAATTTCGTATAAGTATCGTAGCACACACGACCTTAGCCCGGTCTACGTAAGGAGCAGGACTTTGAAGAATTCCTTAGAAGAAATTTCGTCCAACTATCGTAGTACATACGACCTTAGCTTGGCCTGCGTAAGGAGTACGTCTTTGAATAATTTCTTAGGAGGAATTTCGTCTATGTGTCGTAGCACATACGACCTTAGCTCGACTTGCATAAGGAGCAGAGCTTGGATAATTCCTTAGGAGGAATTTCGTCTAAATGTCGTAACACATACGACCTTAACCCAGCCTACGTAAGGAGCAGGGCTTTGGACAATTCCTTAGGAGGAATGTCGTCTAAGTATTGTAGCACATACGACCTTAGCTCGACCGGCGTAAGGAGCAGGGCTTTGGATAGTTTCTTAAGAGGAATTTTGTCTAAGTGTCGTAGCATATACGACCTTAGCTCAGCTTGCATAAGGAGCGGGGCTTTGGATAATTCCTTAGGAGGAATTTCGTCTAAGTATCATAATACATATGACATTAGCTCGACCTGCGTAAGGAACAGGGCTTTGAATAATTCCTTAGGAAGAATTTCATCTAAGTGTCGTAGCACATATAACCTTAGCTTATCCTGTGTAAGGAGCAGGGCTCTGAGTAATGCGACCAAAGACTTTCAAAATAAGGGGTTCCTTTTATTGATGCAACCAACATTACAGATAAGTTTACATACCCTTAAAGATTTTCTAAGTTCACTGATAGTATTGCCTCAAGTGTTTGATATTCTAGGGGTAGGGTAGAAGCCTACCCCTATGTCTTCTAATCATATGCTCCCTTTGGTAGGATCCTTGTCACCGAGTAGGGACCTTCCCAGTTGGGCCTAGAGATCTATCTCCGGCCTCCCTCGTGTCGAGAAATACCTTTCGTAAGACTAAGAACCCTACTTCAAATTCTTATTTCCACAATTTTTTATTATAGTATCTGGCATTTCGCTGCACGTACACAAACGTTCTAGAGTTTGAAGTCATTTCTCTTTTCTTCCACAAGGTCGAGTTCCCTGCGAAGAGCCGTCTGATTTTCCTCTTCATTCTAGGCAGCTGTGAGAAACGATGGGATACTGAGTTCCATTAGAATCACAGCTTCCACACCAAAGGCCATTAAGAATAGTATTTCGCCCATACTGGTCCTCGTGGTAGTGCGATATGACCACAGCACACTCGAGAGTTCTTAGACCCATCCCCCTTTAAGTGTGTCAAGCCTTACTTTTAGCGTGTGCTTGATGATCTTGTTAATAGCTTCAACTTGGCCGCTTGCTTACTGGTGGTTTGGAGTGGAGAAGTGTTTTCTGATGCCGAGCTCTTCGCAAAAATTTGAAAGACGTGCATTGTCAAACTGTTTTTTGTTGTCGGTGACGATTGAGTGAGGTATACCGAATCTGCATATGATATGCTTCCATCTGAAATCAGTTATTTTTTGTTCGGTAATTTTCGCAAGTGGTTCCGCCTCAGCCCATTTTGTGAAGTAATCCACTGCTACGATGGCGAACTTAATTTTACCTTTCCTCGTGGGCATAGGTCCAATCAGGTTGATCCTCCACTTTGCAAAGGGCCAAGGGGCGACTATTGGGTCCAACTCACACGGCGACATTCTAATGAGAGAGGCAAGGCACTGGCATTTATCACATTTCTTCACATAGTTCAATGCATCTTGCTTTATTGTAGGCCAAAAATATCCTTGGCGTAGGATTTTGTGGGCTGGGGATAGTCCACCAGAATGGTTTCCACACATCCCCTCATATATGTCTCGCAATGCGTACTATACTTCTTCATTCAAGTACCTCAGTAGGGGGTAGAGTATCCCCTTTTTTAGAGGACTTCATCCATCAACGTGTACCTAGCCAACCTAGTTCGAAGTCTTCTTGCTCCGGTCGGATCTTCAGGGCATTCTTCTGTTTTAAGATGCGAAATGATTTAATCCATCCAGGTCGACTTATGGTCTATCAACATGAGGGTCACCTCAGCTAGTTCTATGGCAGGCCGTGTTATCCTTCCTACAGGAATGTTATCGAATCCCTCGATCCCTTCACTGGTGACCAAATGAGTTAAAGCATCGGTATGGTTGTTCTGGGATCGAGGAATCTGCTTGATTTGAACAATTTTGACATTTTTGAGTTCTCTTCTGACAACTTGGAGGTAACCGTCCATCCTTTCTTCTTTGACCGGATACGTTCCGTTGATCTGGTTGACCACCAGTTGGAAGTCACTGTGCAAGACCAGACTGGGAATCCCCAACTGGTGCGTGCTGTCGTAGGCACTCCAAATTAAAATCCATGCTTCTTACAATTAATGTAATAGTGGAAGTAAGGGTCGATCCCAGGAAAAATGATAAATTTACTTTTTGATGCAATATTAACAAAAATGGGGGGTTTTGATTTTCTTGAAATAATACATATCATCGAATTAAATATAAGCAATAAAACAATCATTGGTCTAAGTCAACATCCATCATTGGAAATTAATAACCGGACATTGATCTACAAATAATCATTAATTCATAATTGTAGCATTCATTGTGAAAAATAAATTTTCCATTCGAAACAATTTTCCTATTTCTCCTTAGTTTTAATTAATTAGAAACAAGCAATCTAATTAATCCTCATTATCAAACAATCCTAAACAAGCATGAAAATTTAATTTAATAATGGTTTTGCGAATTAGAGAAATCAATGAACTAGATATCACAAGCCAAGCATTTGCATTTAACTTAGATAAATCTTCTCCCTAAAATTTCATAATTTCCAACTAGCAAATTATCAATCTTAGTTGCTTCATAAGTTAAACCAATCAACAATTACAGTTTTGAAATTCAACTTAGCTATAGATTATTGAAATTAATCAACTAGCGTACACTCTAGAAATCAAACACAACAATCATAAAAATAATTGCAGAAGAAGATTTAATACTAAGCATATGAATTAATCAATAAAAATCAGTTGGATCTCACAGTTATAATTGTTCCAAGTCTTCCATCTCCTTTGGTCAAGCAAAAGAAATTAGTTACACATCATAGATCTTGAGCACAAAGAGAGAGAAAAATAGGGTTGGGAGCGTTCTCTCTAGTTTTGGACGAGATTTGAGGCTTATATATAGTGTACAAATTTTGTTTCCATAAGTATTTGACTCAAATTAGGAAACTAAAAATCACGTGTCAGAAATGAACTATGAGACTGCATAATTATAAGTGTTACGATCGCATGAACAATGATTTGTAGCCCAAAAGTTCTCTGAAGGTCATAATGTGACCGCATTTAATTTCAACTATGCGACCGAATAGAACAACTATTTTTTCGTCAGATAGTTTTCAGTATGTTGGTCATAAATTTTTCTCTTGATGTCTGATTGAGGTGATTCAAAATGAGTTAGAAAGATAACTCAAAGAGCTACAATTTTTCTTCAGATGTCATCTTCCAATTAGATCGTTTACCATGTCGAAAACGGGTTCCAATATGATGCTAAAAACTGGTGCATAACCTTTTCAATTAGAAATTGATGTGTGATTATACTTCGACTGCATTTCATCCCTTTGAATTCTTTTCTCATCCACTTGACCTCTAATACTCTTGAATCTTCATTACATTGCTCATCTCATGTCGGAATTATTTGCAACTTGGTCCCCGAGCTTTCATCGTCTCTTTTCTTGGCCTCTTTTTCTTGTTATCCTTCTTCCAACACTTTAAGTCTTTCATTAATTGACCTTCAAATCTTTCACTCCTTCGTTTCACCTTCCGGTTCAACTTTTGGATATTTGTATTTTAGACCTTGAACTTTTGATTTCTTTCACTTTGGTCCTTTTTTGCTATTTTCCTCTAATTTATGTCATAATCATCCAATTGCAACCTAAATCAAAATATAAGGGTATTCAGTACATTTAGGCGTTAATTAAACACAAAAATGCAATTATTAATGGATGTAAAACATGACATTTTATGTCCTATCAAATTTTCCCACACTTAGCTTTTGCTCGTCCTCGAGTAAAACTCAAATTTATTTTCACAAAGATATTAAGGTTGCAATGCCATCAACATAGAACAACCAAACTCGTCAAAACACATAACACATCATGAACAAACATTCTCACAAAACTTATAATCAATGAGCAAGTATTCTCGTATAAAGATGGAGTTAACCGAACATGTAAATCCTCAGGGAATATAAGCACTCAACTCTCATGTTTTTAATGGGTACGTGTTTCGCTCAAGTTCATTCCAATAGAGATGTTTACCATATGCTTGCATATCTTCTCATTCTCCACCAATTAGATCACATGCACCACACAAATCATAAGGTCTTTTTCATGGGTTGTAACGTGGCTTAGGGTCTAGGTGGAAAATATTTGGGTAAATGACTCAAAAGCTATTGAAACTAGTGGAATAAGAAAAAATGAATTGCCTCAAGTTCAAACATATATAAGACATGTAAGATCACCACTCCACTTAACTGTTTTTCTTCATGTATTTCACACAACCCAACACTTTCTTGGGATTTTTGGGAGAAATCATTAACATTGAAAAAAAAATTTGGTCACTTTTCTCCTTTCTTTTCTTTTTCTTTTGTTTTTTTTTTTTCATTTCATTTTTTTATACAAAAATGTCCACCAACAATGGAAATCATGAATTGATATTGGAATTACATTTCATTCCACCAATCATAGTTTTACCAAAATTTTAGACACTCCCACACTTATTTCTTGCACACCCATACTTCAAAATATTGAACAATACTCCACTAGTTCTAAGGCTTGGGTAAAGACATTGTTTTTTCGGGTTAAGGCTTGTAATGTGGGTTTACAAAAAATAAGGCAACTAAGCTCAAAGGGGTTTATCAAAGGGAAAGATTAATCCTAGGATAGGCTATTTGGGTAAGGTGGCTAAATTATGCAACAAAGATGACCTTAATCATGTTCATGCATGCATGTATCAATATGGCCTCAAAGATAATCAAGGTAAGTTCTAGAGAAACAAATCCATGGAAAAATATCACTCACAAAAACAATAGTGAGATTGGTATGGATGTGTCAGTCTAAAGGCTCAAAATCTCACTGACTTTTTGTCTACAAAATTTAGTTACTACCATTCTCAAAGAAAATAACTCAACTAATTAACTCTAAGTTGGAAGATAACTTATTCAATCATGTTATGAGTCCATCAAAACCTAATTGAATCTAGCAGATAGCACATGCAACCAAAAATCATTTAAAATCACAACTTTTTCCTCAATTTTTCTCAAAAAGTTTTCTTGTCTTGTCAAAAGTAACGGAAGCATGACCCAAATCGAAAATTTAAAAACAACATAACCTAAATTCCTTCCTACACACTTAAAATTTACATTGTCCCAAATGTAAAGTAAAATATCAAGAAGAGAACAAATTTAACCTAAAATATGAATGCAAATACGAAAACGAAAAGAAAAATAAAAAATAAAAGAACGAACTCCCCTTGGTCTCCTCCCAAGCAGTGCCTTTGTTTATTGTCTTTGGCTAGACTTATTGATTCCTTCCTCAACTGGCATCAATTGGGTTCCCAAGGTCCTATGTTCTCACCTCATCCATCTGGAAACCTGCATAGAAAGGCCTCTCGTTAGCAATTGGCAAAACAATATGCGAACTTTTACCTGACTTTGGCTACTTTGGATAAGCATTGAATACTGCAATGGTTTCCTACAAGGTAGTAATCGAGGGTAACTCCTGATTCACATCCTCAATATGCTTATCAATGGCAACTTTCACTGTATTGTTTTTATCAGGTTCTAAAACTTCTTGTTCTAAATTATCAATCACTTTAATAGAATAAATAGGGTTAGTTTCATCGGGATGTTTCATGGCATCATAAGTATTAAATTCACTGATTTTATCGTCAAATTTCATAGTAAGCATGCCACTATAAAAATCTATTTTAGCTTTCTATGTCCTTAAGAATGGTCTTCCTAGCAAAATGGGGATAGTTTGATCACTATATCCCATATCAAGCACATAGAAGTCAGTGGGAAAAACTAAATCATTAATTTTCACGAGAACATCCTCAACTACACCCTTAGGATTATAAGTGTTTGAGTAAGGATCATAATTCCTTTGTGGTTGTCCAGGAAAGTTGCCTACTACATTAACTTGTTCACTGAGATCTTCTTGAAAAGTTGGGCACATGTCAGTTGGATGTCCTACCACTAAACAAATTCCATATGCCTTCGCTGTTTGCATATCACCTCCAGCCATTTGTCGAACCAGAGTATTTAGACTCAAAATCTGTTGTTCAAGAGATGAGATATTTACCTCATTAACATGTCTAGAATGAGTGTCGATTCTAGTGTCAAATTGTTGAGAGTTGGCTGCTGTGTTTGCAATCAAATTCCTTGTGCCTTCGGGAGTTTTATCCACTAAAATTCCTCCACTTGCAGCATTAATCATACTCCTATCTATGGGTAGAAGCCCTTCATAAAATACTGGATGATTACTTGTTCACTGATTTGATGATGGGGATAGCTTGCACATAGGCACTTGAAACGCTCCCGGTATTCATGTAAGGATTCCCTGCTGTCTTACATTACGCCACAAATTGCTTTTCGGATGTTTGATGCCCTTGAAGCTGGAAAATATTTTTCTAAGAACATCCTCTTCATTTTCTTCCCATGTTATGACACTTCAAGATGGTAGATAGTAGAGTCAGTCCTTAGTTGAATCCATCAGAGAAAACGGAAAGGCTCTCAGTTTAATTTGCTCTTCAATTACCCCCGTTGGTTTCATGCTTGTGCAAACCACGTGGAATTCCTTCAAATGTTTATGGGGATCTTCACCTGCAAGACCATGAAAGGTGGGCAATAGATGTATTAGTCCGAATTTTAATTCAAAAGTAGTATTAGTATCTAAATTAGGGAAAGTTGTGCATAAAGGTTGTTGATGAAATCCGAAGTTGCAAGCTCTTTCAAAGTTTGATTCCTAGCCATGCCAATCCTCAACCTACGCGAAGTTCTTTCTATTTCTGGATCGTACTGCAAATCACCTTGGTTAGAGGATCGAGTTATGGGCATAAACGATCAAGGAAGCAAAAAGAAAGAAAAAAACTAAACTAAACAAAATAACAAAATAAACAAATATTTTAAAAGAAAAACTAATGAAACAAATAAAAAGTACAAAAATAAACTAAATCACTCTCCGGTAACAGCGCCAAAATTTGGTGTGTGCTGTCGTAGGCATTCCAAATTAAAGCATATACTTCTTACAATTAATTTAGTAATAGAAGTAAGGGTCGATCCCACGAAAAGTGATTAATTTACTTTTTGATGCAATATTAACTAAAATGCGGGGTTTTGAATTTCTTGAAATAATACAAATCACTGAATTAAATATAAGCAATGAAACAAACATTGATCTAAGTCAACATTCACTGTTGAAAATTAATAACCGGTGATTGATTCACAAATAATCATTAATTCATAATTGTAGCAGTTATTGTGAAAAATAAATTTCTCATTCGAAACAATTTTCCTATTTGTCATTAGTTTTAATTAATTAGAAATAAGCGATCTAATTAATCCTTATTATCAAACAATCCTAGACAAGCGCGAAAATTTAATTTAATAATGGCTTTCCGAATTAGAGAAATTAATAAACTAGATAACACAAGCCAAGCGTTTGTATTTAACTTAGATAAATCTTTTCCCTAAGATTTCATAATTTCCAACCAACAAATTATCAATCAAGTTGCTTCATAAGTTAAACCAATCAACAATTACAGTTTTGAAATTCAATTTAGCTATAGATTATTGAGATTAATAAACTAACGTGCACTCTAAAAATCAAACACAACAATCATAAAAATAATTACAGAAGAGGATTTAATACTAAACATATGAATTAATCAATAAAAATCAGGTGGATCTCACAATTATAATTGTTTCAAGGCTTCCATCTCCTTCGCTCAACCAGTTGAATCGAGCCAGCTTGCATGTTGAAACTTAAGGCTCGGGTTTGACTCGAGTAAAAATGGTTTGAGATTTTTTGCCCGAGTTGAGTCAAGTAAAAAACTTAGGCTCAACTTGAACTTTCGGCTCGGGCCTTATTAAGCTGAGCCAAGCCAATTCGTGTTTTGTTTTATTTTTGTTCTTATTTTTTTTTAACACAAACAGCTAAGTAGTTGCTTTTGTGCAAGTGGCTTGTGCTGCCTTAAAAATCAGCATTATTTCAAATTATTATTTTTATTTATTTTTTAATTTTTTTAGGTTGGCTCGTCACTGGCTAAAAATAGCCTAAGCTGACGAGCCACACGGGTTGGCTCGAGCTCAGGCTCGTACTGATGCCTCAAAATGGGGCTTGGTTCTTGAGCTGGGTCGGCTCGAACCTTTTTAAGGCCGAATCATGGGTGGCTCAAGTCGACTAGCAAAATTGTCATCCCTAGACGGAGGGGACTTGTGTGAATCAATATCTCGTATATGAGAATTTTACAATGTTGTTCTAGACCCACACAAATTCTATTTTAAATGAAAATTTTCAAAGATAATTTGAATTTGACAAAAGTCTAAAAAAGCTTTAAATGAAAGTCTATAAAACTCTACAAAAGACTTCATTAATTTCAAATAAATCCATAAAAAGTCCACCAAATCCACTGACATCACCACTTAAAAGAAAAGTCCATAAAAGTTTTCAAAGTCCCGGTTAAGTATACACCCTTTTAGAAATTCTAGAAGCTTATATTGGTATGTCCACAAAATATCACATTTAAAGAATTAATTCAATTAAAAAATTCAATATTACTAAATAAATTCTAGTTTATGATATTAACAAATAAATATGTTCTTAAATTTATTTTATCAGCATAAATTTTGTCTTTAAATAACTTAATAAAACATAAATATTAAATACTAATTATAGAAAGTTTTGCCTGTAATGAAATAAGAGTGCGTTTGATTATCAATATTTTTCATGAGAAATATCATATTTCCACCAAATTTTTTTACTTTTATGCTATTAGATTAATAATTTTTTACCGTGGAAAGTATTTTCCTACTTTTGGCAACGTGGCCATATTTTCTTTGAATACAGGAAGAAGGGTATGTTTTTATTTTCCAGATTATCCACTCTCTTTCTCTCTTATCTACTCCTCTTTCCCATCTACATACCCAAATAATAATAATAATAATAATAATAATAATAATAATAATAATAATAATAATAATAATAATAATAATAATAATAGAGAAGTGTATGTTTGTACAAGGAACTAATTAGTAACACACATTTTCTAGGGGTGGACACCGAACCAAAATTTTCGGGTATCTAGTAAATAGAACCATCGGGTCCAAATATAATTATGGAACCGTTCGGGTTCGGTTCCGTTCCGTTCGGTTCTGTACTATAATTAAATTTTTTAATATTTATAACAACATTATATAAATACAACTAATGATACATTCAATGATTTTGAAATGTTAAAGACTAGTAAACTACCTTGTTCAAATGATCACTACAATCAAAGTTTCGGTCGACGGAGGTCACAACTTCGATTGGTAATGGCAACACCTTTTCTTAATTGATGACTGTAGTGCTATTGACGATATTTCATTTGGCAAATACTTATGGAGTTGTGTTGATGATCATCAATTATACGAGTTTCAGTAATTTGGTCAAACCACCTACAATAATACCGTCGACGGTCATCAACGAAATTTTTGTAGGTGATCATTTTTTTGCTCCATTTGATTATTATTTATCAGAGTGTCTCTCCTAAAAGTTTTGCACAAGAGAAGCATCAAAAGATTCTTTAAAATCCTTGAAATGAAGCTCCAATAAACTTTATTTTTAACTTTTTGAAATAGAGTGTATATTTGGTTCTTAAAATTTAAAGAGTCATATTCTCTATTTGTACTTTATAATAATGATAGTTAGTAAGTTGCCGATTTCAATTTTCCATCTATTGGTCATTGACATTTAAAAATATGTTTTTAATTAAAAACGAGGAAAATTATAAAAAAAATTTAAAAGGGTAAGATAAAGAGTATGTTTGAATGTATGAATGATTTCTCTCTCTCTCTCTCTCTCTCTCTCTCTCTCTCTCTCTCTCTCTCTCTATATATATATATATATATATATATATATATATATTTTTTTTTGATATGTGTGATTGAAAAAAGAAGAAAAAGTTTTTTATTTACGAGTAATATTATTTTATGAAAGATTTTGTGGTCGAAAATAAAAGAAAGAAAAATAAAAATTAAATTAATGGGAGCCAAACAGGTTCTAGATAGGCTTTTAAATAATCCAAGTATTTCAGCTTTGGTCTTAATTTCTCATTTACCTAAAATAAATTCAGAGCAACGATAACCCTAAAATCATTCTATTCGTCGAATAGGACTTGTTCAGCCTCTGAACTCCCATAATTGACTAGTGAGTTCTGCTTGAATAATTGATCAAAGTTTGTTCCACATTAATAGAAATTAATAGAGCAGACACTTAAAAAGATTACAAGTGGAACATTGTCGTATTAGTAGGATATGTAGCTTGTGGCTTTGCAACTTCTTGTTTGATGGCCATTATTTGGCAAAAAAAAAAATTTTGAATAGTGGATTTTTGGCAAATGTGTGGAAAAAAGGTAGGAAAAAAATTTTGAGTTTACGCATAAAATATTTTAATATGTGAATTTGTGGTTGAAAATGAGTATGCAAAATAAAAAGTTCTGAAATATTGGTTACCAAACAGGGGCGACTATCAGATTACATTGACAAATAAGTGAACTTTAATTTTTTAGTTTGTTTAATCGTTGGTGTAAACCAAGACAATAGTGCCTATAAAATATCTTTCTTAACATCTTTAAGTCTTATGACTGTATTTATTCTAGCCATGGACTACTCTCGATTTCATAGTGCTATAAAAATGTTTAGCCTTAAAAATTCTCATAAAAAATGCCTTCCACTTTACATTTATAGAGTTATTTCATTGTGAACCATTAAAAGTATAACTTATCTAATACTCTACAAAAATTGATTTTTAATCATATGAATGGGTAGAATTTACCTCAAAAATGCTCTCTCAAACTTTCATAACTTAGTTGTCTTGTTGAATTAAGATTTTGGGATCCCTAGTCATCAAATTTGGGTTACAAAGTCTTAATCAGATGGCTTTATTCCTACTCTCCTCGATTGACCATATGCATGATCTCTTATTCAACTTTTGGTAATTGAGATTCTATTTTGATTACATAATCAACGTGATTACTCCAATTGATATTAATTGCTTTAGCATTCTATATACTCTTTTGCACCTTATGGCTAAACCAGTTTTTATCTATTTATTTATAGTAGACACCAGCTTACGTTTGTTATTATAAGCAACAGAAAATGTCTTATAAGAAATTACAAAGTCGTTCTGCTTCTTCTCCATTTTTGTCTAAAGCTATAAACACAAATTGCATCATGATTGAAATTTATACATTTGTTATTATAACTTATATGATATAACCATGCTACCAATACATATCCACTATTGGACTTAGAATCCTTCGTGGATGATATCCAATTTGCATTATATATATATATATATATATATATATATATATATAAACATAAACATACGATCATATTTTATTTTATCAAAATTTTAGCACCATTCCTTTTACATTCAATTTAGTTTGTACAAGGAACTAATTAGTAACACACATTTTCTAGGGGTGGACACCGAACCAAAATTTTCGGGTATCTAGTAAATAGAACCATCGGGTCCAAATATAATTATGGAACCGTTCGGGTTCGGTTCCGTTCCGTTCGGTTCTGTACTATAATTAAATTTTTTAATATTTATAACAACATTATATAAATACAACTAATGATACATTCAATGATTTTGGAATGTCAAAGACTAGTAGACTACCTTATTCAAATGGTCGCTATGGTCAAAGCTTCGATCGGTTAAGGTCACAGCTTCGATCGAAGGTCACAGCATCGGTCGACGATTGTATAGGTTTTGGAATGTTAGCGAGGCTGCGAGAGTCAAGACAACGTTATGCACTTTAGTGTAGGTGTTTAGGGTTATTTAGTGGATTGAATATTGTTGGGCTAAGAAATGAAACAATAAAATGGGTAATTGGGCCATAAATTAAAAAATTAGAAATGAAATAAATTATTGGGCCAAAAATTTGGATTTAGAAATTGTTACTTTGTTAATTTGTTTAGAAAAAATTAAAATTAAAATAATTTGATTTTCTCAATATAAAAAAAATTAGAAAGATTCGGTTCTTATTCGGTACTTCGGTTCTTATTCTAGAACCGAGAACAGAACCGTACCCGTCGGTTATCAATTCAGATACCCGTTCGGGTATTTAATTTGACAAAAATCGTCAGGTTCAGTTCGGTTCGGGTTCGGTTCGGTTCGATCGGTTCGGTTCAGGAGATTCGCTCGGTCCTAACATTTTCTTCATATTCATGGAAAACAAAACTTTCAAATTGTTTTATGTAGACTTCTTCTTCAAACTCACTATTTAGAAAAGTTGCTTTGACATAGATTTAATGGGTCTCTATAATGTAATCCTTGTAACTTGAGAGAAGTTAATGCCTTCTTCCATGTAAGAACATCTTGGCTGCAATCGTGGATAACTTAAAAAAATTGTATTTCCTCTCTCCGGTAGCCTCTTAACTAAATTTGCATTATAGAAGAGACAACCTTATGTGAAATTTGAACTTGATCATCAATTCATTATACATCAATGCCACGTGGGTGGAAGTCTTTCTATGCATCCACTAGCAGTTAATCTATTACACAATTTATTTACTATCTAAATTCTATCGACTCCTATTTATAATTATGGATAATGAACTCAATTTCAGTGTCAAATCAAGACTACTTTAGATATATTTTTTATATTTCCAATACTCCATTTAAAAAAAAAAAAAAAAAAAAAATTAAAGAGCAACGATAACCCTAAAATCATTCTATTCGTCGAATAGGACTTGTTCAGCCTCTGAACTCCCATAATTGACTAGTGAGTTCTGCTTGAATAATTGATCAAAGTTTGTTCCACATTAATAGAAATTAATAGAGCAGACACTTAAAAAGATTACAAGTGGAACATTGTCGTATTAGTAGGATATGTAGCTTGTGGCTTTGCAACTTCTTGTTTGATGGCCATTATTTGGCAAAAAAAAAAATTTTGAATAGTGGATTTTTGGCAAATGTGTGGAAAAAAGGTAGGAAAAAAATTTTGAGTTTACGCATAAAATATTTTAATATGTGAATTTGTGGTTGAAAATGAGTATGCAAAATAAAAAGTTCTGAAATATTGGTTACCAAACAGGGGCGACTATCAGATTACATTGACAAATAAGTGAACTTTAATTTTTTAGTTTGTTTAATCGTTGGTGTAAACCAAGACAATAGTGCCTATAAAATATCTTCTTAACATCTTTAAGTCTTATGACTGTATTTATTCTAGCCATGGACTACGCTCGATTTCATAGTGCTATAAAAATGTTTAGCCTTAAAAATTCTCATAAAAAATGCCTTCCACTTTACATTTATAGAGTTATTTCATTGTGAACCATTAAAAGTATAACTTATCTAATACTCTACAAAAATTGATTTTTAATCATATGAATGGGTAGAATTTACCTCAAAAATGCTCTCTCAAACTTTCATAACTTAGTTGTCTTGTTGAATTAAGATTTTGGGATCCCTAGTCATCAAATTTGGGTTACAAAGTCTTAATCAGATGGCTTTATTCCTACTCTCCTCGATTGACCATATGCATGATCTCTTATTCAACTTTTGGTAATTGAGATTCTATTTTGATTACATAATCAACGTGATTACTCCAATTGATATTAATTGCTTTAGCATTCTATATACTCTTTTGCACCTTATGGCTAAACCAGTTTTTATCTATTTATTTATAGTAGACACCAGCTTACGTTTGTTATTATAAGCAACAGAAAATGTCTTATAAGAAATTACAAAGTCGTTCTGCTTCTTCTCCATTTTTGTCTAAAGCTATAAACACAAATTGCATCATGATTGAAATTTATACATTTGTTATTATAACTTATATGATATAACCATGCTACCAATACATATCCACTATTGGACTTAGAATCCTTCGTGGATGATATCCAATTTGCATCATTGTACACTTATAATTGGATATCTTATATATTGTAATCCATAATTTAAGGTGAATCTCAAATAACTAACAATTTTAGTTAATTTCTTTCAATTGTTATTGTGAGGATTACTCATGAATTTGCTTGACTTGATGATGATTATTATAATAATAATAATAATAATAATAATAATAATAATAATAATAATAATAATAATAATAATAATAATAATAATAATTTGAGAATATTCAACATAGATACAAGTTCGCCATTTTTAGTAGCCAAGTGATGACTTGGGTCATGGTGTTTTAAATTGAGTGTCACCATATGCAATTAGACTTTTGAAATGTTGCTTCAACATAATAATACCAAGGCACAAGATTTTTAGTGATAATAATAATAATAATAATTTGAGAATATTCAACATAGATACAAGTTCGCCATTTTTAGTAGCCAAGTGATGACTTAGGTCATGATGTTTTAAATTGAGTGTCACCATATGCAATTAGACTTTTGAAATGTTGCTTCAACATAATAATACCAAGGCACAAGATTTTTAGTGATAATAATAATAATAATAATTTGAGAATATTCAACTTAGATACAAGTTCGCCATTTTTAGTAGCCAAGTGATGACTTAGGTCATGATGTTTTAAATTGAGTGTCACCATATGCAATTAGACTTTTGAAATGTTGCTTCAACATAATAATACCAAGGCACAAGATTTTTAGTGATAATAATAATAATAATAATTTGAGAATATTCAACTTAGATACAAGTTCGCCATTTTTAGTAGCCAAGTGATGACTTAGGTCATGATGTTTTAAATTGAGTGTCACCATATGCAATTAGACTTTTGAAATGTTGCTTCAACATAATAATACCAAGGCACAAGATTTTTAGTGATAATAATAATAATAATAATTTGAGAATATTCAACTTAGATACAAGTTCGCCATTTTTAGTAGCCAAGTGATGACTTAGGTCATGATGTTTTAAATTGAGTGTCACCATATGCAATTAGACTTTTGAAATGTTGCTTCAACATAATAATACATAACTTAAAAAATCTGTTCTCTGGCTTTTTTGTAGCCTCTTAACTAAATTTGCATTATAGAAGAGACAACCTTATGTGAAATTTGAACTTGATCATCAATTCATTATACATCAATGCCACGTGGGTGGAAGTCTTTCTATGCATCCACTAGCAGTTAATCTATTACACAATTTATTTACTATCTAAATTCTATCGACTCCTATTTATAATTATGGATAATGAACTCAATTTCAGTGTCAAATCAAGACTACTTTAGATATATTTTTTATATTTCCAATACTCCATTTAAAAAAAAAAAAAAAAAAAAAGTTCATCGTTCTTGCCTACATTGTGGTTTTTTCTTAAAATTTATCAAAAGAAACGCGAATAGTTTATTATCAAGATACTCGATCTATAAATGTTGACATATATATTTTTTTATTTCATCAATCTTTTACTTGTAAATAAAAATAATTTTTTTACGAGACTTAAAAGTAATTTGAAATATAATGTGCATCATCGCAAGTTGACTTCGATTATTCTATAATTTATAATTTTTTATTTTTTATTAATAAAATAGAAAAGTATATGGCTGTTAGAGAATCAATTTTTGATGATTATACCTGATTAATATTTTCATAAGTTTTAGTGCATTATTTAATTAATAGTGAAATATAAATAGCTTTGTAATAACTTAACATCTTTAAGTCTTATGACTGTATTTATTCTAGCCATGGACTACGCTCGATTTCATAGTGCTATAAAAATGTTTAGCCTTAAAAATTCTCATAAAAAATGCCTTCCACTTTACATTTATAGAGTTATTTCATTGTGAACCATTAAAAGTATAACTTATCTAATACTCTACAAAAATTGATTTTTAATCATATGAATGGGTAGAATTTACCTCAAAAATGCTCTTTGAAATGGCTTGTCATATTTTGCACAAAATACCCCAATTTATTGGAATAGTTCCAAAATTCTTCTATTTCTCTCATTTCGAATTTTAATATATAGTTCCATCCTTTGATCTAATAAATTAGCATAATCTGTATTATAATTGTCATGTAATTCTTTAAGATTATCATATTCCTTAAATGATATATCCATAGTCTCTAGTTGAGAAAAAATATTTTTTATTTTTTCTAATAATCTTCTAACAGATTATCTAATCCCTTAATTGTATAGCCTGGCATCATTTGGATAAGTCCTTATAAGCTTTATGTATAATAATAACATGATAGATAAATTTTTTGCAAACATGAAAAGTAATAATCCTTACGATTCTTTCAAGATATTAGAAGAATTCTTTCTAAATTTAACAAAGACAATAATTTTACCTTACTTATGATCTCAAATCTGTATTCTTAGAACCGAGTGACCTTTCAACATAGATACAAGTTCGCCATTTTTAGTAGCCAAGTGATGACTTGGGTCATGGTGTTTTAAATTGAGTGTCACCATATGCAATTAGACTTTTGAAATGTTGCTTCAACATAATAATACCAAGGCACAAGATTTTTAGTGATAATAATAATAATAATAATTTGAGAATATTCAACTTAGATACAAGTTCGCCATTTTTAGTAGCCAAGTGATGACTTAGGTCATGATGTTTTAAATTGAGTGTCACCATATGCAATTAGACTTTTGAAATGTTGCTTCAACATAATATATATATATATATATATA
>NC_036244.1:19650733-19666923 GCF_002742605.1 Olea europaea var. sylvestris | reverse complement strand
CTATCACTATTCATTCTTGCCAAAATGTCTATAATGCCTTTATTGAAATGGCTTGTCATATTTTGCACAAAATACCCCAATTTATTGGAATAGTTCCAAAATTCTTCTATTTCTCTCATTTCGAATTTTAATATATAGTTCCATCCTTTGATCTAATAAATTAGCATAATCTGTATTATAATTGTCATGTAATTCTTTAAGATTATCATATTCCTTAAATGATATATCCATAGTCTCTAGTTGAGAAAAAATATTTTTTATTTTTTCTAATAATCTTCTAACAGATTATCTAATCCCTTAATTGTATAGCCTGGCATCATTTGGATAAGTCCTTATAAGCTTTATGTATAATAATAACATGATAGATAAATTTTTTGCAAACATGAAAAGTAATAATCCTTACGATTCTTTCAAGATATTAGAAGAATTCTTTCTAAATTTAACAAAGACAATAATTTTACCTTACTTATGATCTCAAATCTGTATTCTTAGAACCGAGTGACCTTCAGGCTCTGAATCTGCAAACTGCTCCCTCAAACGGCCTTTTGCCTTAATGGGAATTCTGCTATTTCAACTTCTTACCCTTACTGTATCTTTTTTTAGAATTAAGAATAAGGATCTTAAGTAAAGAAAATTCTCTTTTTGTTAAAGTAAGAAAGAAATTATCTTCTTCAATCTGTCAAGAATCTATGGGATAGGAAGTTTAGAAACTCATATTTTTTCTGATATCAAAAGATTGAAATTTTATTTATATAATAATTTATACAAAGTTTCTATTGTATACAAGGGGTTTCCAGAAAAACTGGTTTCAAACAAAATTTAAGGAAAGAGAATGGTTTCTGACTCGAGATGATCTATTCTCTCCCAAAGACCTCTATTTATACATGACTCAAACTTACTATTATTGGTCTATTACATCATTGCATACATCAGAATTTAAAAAAAGGCACACATGCCTCTCTATTCTTTTCCTTCTGGGATCTACATTTTCACGTGCGTTTTTTGCTTTTTCATCAAAGGAGCATTTTTTCTTCTATTATTGTCTCTCCATCTTTGGCTCCATATGCAGCTGGCTAGATACTTTGGTAGTGGTAGGTCCCCTTTTATTTTTCTCCATTCATCTTTTATCTTGAAGAATCAGTCTTTTAATCTTGTCTGCATGTGGGATACTCCCTCAATCTGCATGATTCTTAGATTGTTATAGAACTTCCATTAATTTGATGAGTATCAAATTTCTGGATATATTCTTTCAAAATAGTAGATTTTTCTTTTCCATTATTCGTAAGGAGTGTCCATCCTTCATATTGGCACAAGCATCTGAATTTTTTATCATATAAGTTCTTTGCGATGTTGTAAAGAACTTTCATTCCCAAAACTCTTCGGGATTTTATCCATGATTTATTGATTTTAGGCAATGGTTTATTATTTCGGCCAACTTCAATTTGGAAATCTCGGCCAACATATCCACTTGTGATAATATGTTCAGCAGGATAGTATATCCTTCCATCAACCTCGGGACTTATTGAATAAAATTTGATATAAATCGATCTCCCTTGGGGAAATTTTGAAACTTCTGCCCTGAATATATCATCAAATTTTTCAATTTCTTTTATATCTTTTCCTGGATAGATCAAATCCAGAAATCCATAATCTGCTGCCATTTTGACCATGAAAGGGTCTGCATCTTTGGTAATTATTAATCTGGGATAAACATGATCTCCCGATACAATAAAATATGATTCATTTTCTTTCAATTCATAAACAATTTTTGTAAATGATCTATATTCTTCTTCTTTTGATGATAAAGGGGTATCATCATTTTCATCAGTTTTGATTCTGATAACTCTTGTATGTTCATCGCCATTTTTTATAGTCACCTTCCGGGGACTTGCTATGTCTCGTTTGATATTGCTCGGTCCACTGCTGCTTCCTGGCTGTGTACCTGTTTGTATTTTTGAGATTGTATCAATTGGTATTTCCTGTTTGGTATTTAATGACTCAAATTGTGAAGTAATATCAACAATTTTGTCATTCAATTCTTTAGTATATTTGGAATGAGAATTAGAGATTTTCACCTACAATTTGACATTTTGTTGGATAGATTCTGCCATTTGCTCTAATTGCTCAATTCCAATTTTCATATCTTCTGATTCTTCCATGAGGAATTTCATTTGTCTATTGACGTCTATTAATAAATTTTTGATATTATCCATCTCCGAATTTGATATTTCTGCTCAAAAAATCTGCAAGATAATTATTTATTCCTTTAATATGAACAATATCAAAATTGTAGAATGATAAATATGCTTGCCGTCTGTGTAACCTTCTATATTGAGGTTCCATAGGTAACTTGTTTCTAATAAGTCCTGCAACTTGAGAATTATCAGTTTCAACAATAAATTTTTTAGATAAAAGGAATAATGAAAACTTTTTTATTCCTCTAATAATTGCTAACAATTCTTTTTCATGAGTAGTATAATTTATTTCTACTTGGTTAAAAGTTCCACTTGAATATCTGCATATTTCATTTAAATCTATTTTTAATACGTCTTTCTAAAATTTTCCAGTGACACAAGATGACAGCAACAGTAGTTGTGGAATTGTGAAATATAATGTGTTCACGATATTTTTTTCTTTATTGAACTTAATCATTTAAAGTGTTTTCAGATTCATGTTACTGCTACTGTTACTTATGGACTAAGTTGATGGCGGGAAAAAGGGGTGAAGTGGGTGAGGACAATTTTACCCTTGTTTATGGAAAGAAAAAGGTATTTTTGTATTTAATTAACGAAAAAACTGACGGAATATAGACAGAAGGACGTCCAGCGCAAAGGTTGAAATGAGGGCAAAAATGCAAAAAAATGAAAGGTAGGGACGTTTTCCACAATAGACTTGAAAGGTAGGGACATTTTGTGCCAATTACCCTTTAATTAACAGAAAAACTGACGGAATATGGACGGAAGGACGTCCAGCGCAAAGAAAGGTTGAAATGAGGGCAAAAATACCAAAAAATGAAAGGTAGGGACGTTTTCCACAATAGACTTGAAAGGTAAGGACGTTTTGTGCCAATTACCCTTATATTTATTGTCAGAGCACATCCCTTTTTTTGGTTGGCAGTGTTGGGTTGGTCTACGGTGGGTGGCGAGGGTGATGTGAAGAATTGATAGGCAGAGGCAACGGCGAAATTTGTGGAGTCGTGAATGAAAGAGGCATGAAAAATATGAGATCTCTATTTCTTATAAATTTAATTAAATTGTATATCTTTAATTCGGAAAAAAAAGTCTATTTAAAATATGCAAATGAACCAATATTGTAATATCTTAATTAAGATCGTGCATATTACTTTAATTTAAATGATGGCATCATTACTATGACAAAATTTCTAAAAAAAAAAAAAAAAAAAAAAAAAAAAAAAAAAAACCTCTCTGTTAACTTTTGATAAAAGAAAGTACTTGAATTTTATTCAACCCTTGTTTGAGTCCTCATTAAAATTAAAATATGTTATTTTTTATTTTTTATTTTTTATATATATCAATCTCATATTTTCAATAAAATAATATTACATGTAAATTAAAAAAAAATCTGCTTTTTTAACCGCACATTGTTCCAAAACACTATTCCAAAAAGTATAATTTCATATAATGGTGGCCATATGGGGGGCTCAATTATTCTTGTCAAATACATATCCTTATTTCTAAGTTGTTGTCCAAATTTTCTAAGGGGATTATGGACCGTGCTACAGTACAGGGGATTTTTCCCTATGCATGTGGAATTATACACTATACTTAGCCCATGCTTGTTATCTATTAATTTTTTAGAAATGAGTTTTGGAATAGTGATTTTATTTATTTTAGAGAATATATGGTTAAAAAGTTGGATTTTTTTTGAATTTAAGTATAAAATAATTTATTATGTGAATATATAATTGAAAATGAATTTAAAAAAAAAAAAGAAGAATTTTGATTTAATGGGAAGGCTACATCAGTCTAATTCAAAATTTCTCTTTCATTATCTATTAATTTAATCTACTAATGGAAAAAATCTACAATTTAATGATTCTAAAATTTTGCCATGACCTCTTTGAACAATCACTCTCCAATCATCAAGTCCGAATCAACTCTTTGAACTTCGCGATTTAGTCACCGAACTTTGGATTTTGTCCATTTTGACTAATTTTTTACTCATTTTGTCCAATTCCGTTGTTTTTCATTGAGATGCACCTAACAAACAAAATATATATAAAATTAACCCTCAATTCATCTAAAATAACAATAATTTCTCTAGTTTAACGATTGATACAAGTGTATAAAATACACGTAACTGGGTTTAATTGCATGGACGATCAAATTAAGCAAGTTACTTTTAGTGTGATTTCCACCATAAGTTCTAATAATTTATGCGAAGTACTTTTTTCATTTTAGATTGTAAGAATGGGCATATTTATACTAATCAATGTCTTTATATTTCCTTTTGGAAGGCTCCTAAGGTTGATGAGTTGAAGTTTCTTGCATCCCATCTTTACTATAGCTTGTCCGAATGTTTGGTTTCAACTGGAAAATTGATTGAGGTAATTTCAAAGATACATTGCTTCCGTAAATGTTTTGTTCATTATCTAGTATGTGCACGTAGAATGCAATTTCATCAATATAAAAAAGTATGATCATTGGAGCTACATAATAACTTAAAAAGAAGGGGCGTAAAGTAAACGTCTTGCAATATTATCGGTGTTGGGATTTGGATTCAAAATCACCACCATATATTAATGTGTGGACTTAATAGGTCCTAAATTACTATGTTAACTAAATGCTAAAGTATGTTGTTTTCGTTCGCTTATTTAGTTGATTAATTAGTGCAATTACATTCAAGACAATGGTGTCTCCAACTTTGATTAATTCTGTTTGGGAGTGCTCATTAACTCTATTTTTATCTCTTTCTTTTCTACTACATTAAATATTAGCATCAAGTTTAGATCAAATTGATTTCATATACTTTTGTAACAACTTAATTAGATCCGGTGTACAGATATGTACTGACCTTTTCTCTACATTTTCTGAAAGGGATTGCTTTTGAAGAAGAATGCAAAAATTTCTGAACGTTAAGAATGATTTTTCTTTATGGGAAAGGGATTGCTCCTAACAAAAATCCATTGCTTTGCCACATGTTTTCTTTGTAAGTCAGTAAAATTTCTTTAATAGGGTCATCCATATTTTATAGGATCTTCAACATGCAAAAGAAGCCTTGAGGTTACGAAAGAAGCTTTTAGCTAAAATATTTTTTTACTCAAGCATGAGAAGGAAATAATTTTATGAAGAAGAGTGGAAATGTTAAAGGAATACATGAGTGTAGAGGTGTTAGAGATTTCTTAGCTAGTAACGATTGATGGGTGGCTAGGTGACAACATTTCTTGTGAAATTGACTACGTTATTACTCTTCGGAATGTACTTAGCTCTTACCTTGAAAGCGTCTTTTAGGTATTGAATTCTTTAATTCAAATATTTTGATTAAAGCTTTATATGAAATAATGTTTCTGTTATATATCATTATTTTATCTCAACTGTTTGTGAGACACAGGTTGCAAGCATATACTAGAATATAGGAAATGCGTAAGAAGCTCAAGCTCAAGCTTCTTTACTGTGGGGGAAGAGCATCTCTCAATTTCAGGTGTGACACTTTTTGAAATTTATTTTTCTTCTATGTTAAGATGGTTGTTTTATTCTTTCCCCTTACTTTATCATAACTTTACTAAAGATATTAAGGATATGTTTGATTGTGAGCATGAAATTTACATGAGAAGAAAATAATTTCTAGACAATTGAAAATTGTCAATTAAATGTGTTTGATTGATTTTATTTTCAACTTAGAAAATGTTATACTTGTCAATTTTTTATTAATGGGTAAATAGGAGAGAGATGGATGGAGTAGATGAGAGAGAAAGAGAGAATGAATTACCTGAAAAATAAAAATCTACTCTTCTCAAGGAAAACATTTTCCTTGTTTTGAAAGAAAATATGGTCACATGACAAAAAGTAGGAAAATATTTTCCATGGAAAAAAAATCAATCAAAATAGCTAAGAAGTAAGAATTTGGGTAGAAAAATATTGGCAATTAAACGCACTATTAACTTATATTAAAACTTTATCATGAAAATTATATGACAAAAGTTTTTATTGGAGCCAATTAGAAAAGGAGTTATGTAGTATATGATAATCGCGTAGTTATTACTTGTACGAAATGTTCAAATTCTCTGAAAGTGACCATTAATTAGAAAATGAGATATTTACTTTTATGTAAATCTTATAGGAATGTAGAAAGGCCGCCTATCAATGAATTATATCGTGTTAAATATTTGTACATATTGATATTAAATAAGTTAATTTCTTCTGAGTGGAGGCATGTTGACTACAAGCCATCGGATAAGAGAGTTCATTTGATGATTGTGCAAAAGAGACTAAGAGCTTGTTTGGGAGTGATTTTTTACCCCAAAAAAATTGATTTTTTGATCGTTGTTTCACTACTCCAGCCGTAAAGTTTAACTTCTTCTCTCATGGGTAGCTCCCACTTTTCTCCTAACGGACACAAAATCAATTCTCAAAATTACTCCCAAACAGGGCCTAAGAAGAAATTACAGTATGATATACTCGATCTTGTAGACTAATCAAATTCATTGTCTTTGTGACCAGATATGTTGGCGGTGTATTTATCTTGAAACTGTTAAATTTGATTCTTTGAAGATATTTATATACATGGACTGGGACCTTGTCAAAAAAAGCTTTCTCTAAAGCTACTGATTAGCTTGGGTAAAATGATATTCTATTATTTTCAATTTTTAATCAGTCCATGTTTTCTTTTTATCTTATCAAATTTAATCCATCAGTACTTACTAGCATATGAATATATGGAATTGTACAATCAATAGCAAGTTCTACCATATAAGATATTGTAAAAAAAATTGGTAATATACCAACGTTTACGCTTGCTTTACTTACGACTTTATCCTCCTCTTAGCATAGCCTCTTGCTTTGATTATGAACTCTTTGTATTGGGTTATCCATTTTTAGTAAGTTACTATTTAACCTCATTATTTGAAATTTTAGAGTAATGCTATATAGCCACTTTGGGTTGCAACCCTAATTTAGCCAATCCTAGCTAATAGGCTAAATGAAAGATGAAATTAAATGACTTATTGAATTTCACTTATAATTTAATGTCAAATTAACGCCACCTAGATTGGGGTTGTAACCCCAATGGGTTTAATAGGATTACTCAAAATTATATGGTTGGGATAATTTATTTATTTTTTAATTGTGTGATTAAAAAAGAAGAATTTTTTTTTTGGGATTATGTATAATATTATTTTATTGAAGAATATATAAATTTGATAAGAAGATAGAGATAAATGAATTATAATTTTAATAGGGTCAAACATGTGTTAAATAATATATGCAAGTTGTAGAGCTTGTAAAGATTGTTTTCTCAGATGGTAATAGTCATTATCTTTACTCATACCATTCTTTTTTCCTTAATTTATAATTGTATTTATTATGCAGGAAATTTTTATGGCTTGTATGGTGAAAAGCATTTGGCAAATCAACTTTTTTTTCGAAGTATGTCAATTTGTTTGGCAATAGTTCATCGTGTTCCCATCAAACTTCTTCGCCTAATGCTTTGTTTACTAACTTGATTAGAATCACTTTACCTAAGGATGTGTTAGCTGTTGAACAAGTCAATTTGCTGTATTATATATGTTGGTTCACTTTTAGAACTCATCCAGAGACCAGATATATAATAAAAATATATTTGATCTTCACGTTACCAATAATATAAATGATTGTTTTAATGTATCCTGTTATTGTAAAGTAGAGCACTTTGTTGTGATATTTGCACATTGAGACATCCAAAGTTGTTTATACTTAAGTCGGCCTTTATAAAAGGTTAGACTGCGATTTTTCTCCCGTTGTTGTTATTTAAATGCTAATGTAATGAGGGAGAAATGTCTCACCTTTACTTAATGAATTTCTTCTTTTTCGTTTTTTAATTAAATTTAATATAACTAATTATGAAAATTGGCTTCATATGCACCAGTTTTTGTGCAAGGAAGGCATGTGTGAACACTAAGATGAACATATCTTCGTCTGCTTATTTTTATAAATTTATAATTATGCTACTCTTCAATTACACTCTTAAGCACTTTGAAGGTATGTTTTTAGCATTTAACTTATTGAGCTGTTGTTTGTCTATCATGCTCCAAAATTCTTTTTTTTTTCCTTTTTAAACCCATTTTCAATCACGCATTATCATAATAAAATATTTTGTATGTGAATTCAAAATTTTTCTTACCTTTCAACCATACATTATTAGAAAAATTACTATTTCAAAACTTATTCTCCCAAAAAAAATTATTTCTAATAGGTATCAAATAAGTATTGATGTTGATATGATGAGATTGTATTGTTCTTCTGTTGTCAAAATATGGATAGTGTTCGATTTGAATTTAAATAATTAATATATTATAGTTTTGCAATTGGATAAAATATTGAAAGGTGCTTTAATTCAAAAACTATGGGATTTGTAATACCAAAGAATATCATGCATTCTTTGTGAAAAATGGTAAAGTTTGATTCTTTTGTTCTTTTACTTTACAATTGACATAGGTTTTGAATAAGGTGTCTCCCAATGTAACGGTTTTGTTAATAGTTGGACGTCACATTGTGGTTCCATTGTTGTAGATTTCCAAAGTTCATAAAGATTATGGAGAGTCGACTAGAATGCTTTGAAAATGGCCCAAATATTGAAGATAGAGAGTCCGTGTGTTCATTGTTTTCCAAATTATATACAGTTGCTAATATCATCCATCAATTGTTATAGTAAATTCTTTATATTGATTTTAATGTATTCATTCATGGAACATTTACATTTGTGTCATGGCGTCTATTTGCTCGATTATGTTAGGAACCTTAGTTCATAGCAACGAATTTATTAACTTTAAAATGATAGATTGTTTATTTTTTTATTCAATTAGTCACGTGCTTGGAAACATGTCATGTTGGGGCGGTGGTCAAGTTATGAACATCTTGTATTCAGGAAAGAGATGTTATGTTTTCATCAAGATATTCAGTAAATATCTCTCGTCTACGGATAAATATTTTTTTTTCTAAATACAAGGTGTTCAGAACTTGGCCATTGCCCCCAACATGATACGTTTTCAAGTACCAGTTGAATAAAAAATAAATAATCGATCATTTTAATGATAGTAAATTCGCTGTTATAAACCAAGGTTCCTAACATAATCAAGTAAATTAATAATTCTTATTGATTTCACGACACAAATGTAAAGTGGTTCATGAATGAATTCATTAAAATCCATCTAAAGAATTTACTATAACAATTGACAAATGCTGTTATCAACTATATACAATTTAGAAAACAACGAATGCAGCCTCTATCTTTAATATTTTGATCGTCTTCATTGTAGTCGACTCTCCACAATCTCTGTGAACTTTGGAGCTATGTCATCTACAAAAGTGGAACCCCAAGGTGTCGTCCAACTATTGACAAAATCATTATATTGGGGTAAAAGAATCAGACTTTACCATATTTCACAAATAATGCATAATGTTACAAATCCCACATTTTTTGAATTAAAGTTCCTTCCAATGTTTTATCCAGTGGAAGAAGTATAATATATTGATTATCTAAATTCAAATTGGATACTAGAATCCATGTTTTGACAATAGAAGAATAATACAATTTGATTATATCAGTATCAGCACCTATTTGAAGTTTATTAGAAAGAATTTTTTTGGGGAAAATGAATTTTGGAATGGTATTTTTTTTTTTTTTTGATAATATGGTTGAAAGGTAATAAAATATTTTATTGTAAGAATGTGATTGAAAGAAAGTTTAAAAAAAGAGATTTTTGGGGAACAATAGACAAATAAGAGTTAAATGCCAGTGATCACAGCTTCAAAGTGTTCTAGTATTTGGAAATGACATCATTATAAATTTATGAAAATAAGCTGATAAATATATGTTCGTCTTGGTCTTTTCACATGCCAAAGGTTGATGCATATGGAAGCCAATTTTAATAATTTATCACATTAAATTTAATATAAAAGAAGAAATTCATTAAGTAAAGGTAAGACATTTCTCTCTCATTACAATATCATTTAAATAATAACAATGGGAGAAAAATTGTAGCAGAACCTTTTGAAAAGGTACATGAAATTCACGACAACTTAAAAAGGTTAACTTCAGTAAAGACGACTTTTGATATCTCAATTTATAAAATCTCACAACAAACTATTCCGCTTTACAAAAATACGGTACACTAAAACAATTATTTATAATATTTGTAACATGAAGATCAAAAATATTTTTATTATATATATGTATTATAAGTGAAACTACGTATATGATACAACAAATTGGTTTGCTCAACAGCCAACACATCCCCGGAAAATTGATTCCAATCGAGTTAGTAAATAAAGAATTAGGCGAAGAAGTTTAATGGGAACACGTGAACCATTACTATACAAAATTGATATACTTCAAAAAAAAGTTGATGCGCCAAATGCTTTTCACCATACAAGTCATAAAAATTTCCTGCATAATAAATACAGTTAAATATTAAAAAAAATGAATGGTATGATTCAATATAATGATTGTTTCCATCTCAGAAAAACAAGCTTTGCAGCGTGCATCATTTAGCCTGTGTTTGGCCCTACTGAAATTATAATTTATTTTCTCATCTTCTTATCAACTATATATTCTTCAATAAAATAATATTACACGTTATCCTAAAACATTTTTTCTTTTTTTAATCACACAATAGAAAAAACACTATTCCAACCATTAAAATTTCTAATTATGGGGCTAAATAGTGACTTGCCAAAAATGGATAACCAAATACAAAGAGTTTATAATCAAAGCAAGAGGCTATGCTAGAAGAAGAGTAAAGCTGTAATTAAAGAAAATGTAAACGACTTGATATGGTAGAACTTGTCATTGAATGCACAATTCCATATATATACATACTAGTGAGTACTAACGGATTAAATTTGATAAACTAAATAGAAAAAAATTGACCGGTAAAAAATTGAAAATAATAGAATATCATCTTACCCAAACTAATTAGTAGCTTTAAAAAAAACTTTTTTTGGACAAAGTCCCAGTTCATGCATATAAATTTCTTTAAAGAACCAAATTTAACAGTTTCAAAGTGAAGCCATTGCCAACATATCATCTGGTCACAAAGGCGATTAATTTGATTGGTCTCAAAACTAGTTAATATAGGATCGGATATATCATGCTCTAATTTATTCTTATTCTCTTTTGCAAAATCATCAAATGAACTCTCTTCGCCAATGACTTGTAGCACCCGAACTTTTTCGAGATCGGAGTCAGAATGCCTCCACTCAGAAAAATTAACTTATTTAATGCCAATATGTACAAATGTTTAATGGCGGCCTTTTTCACATTTCTATTCACTTCCAGAGTATTTGCACATTTTGCATAAGTAATAATTGCGTGACTATTATCCACTACATAGCTCTTTTTCTAACTGACTCCAACAAAACCTTTTGCTATATAGTCTTCGAGATAAAGTTTTAGATAGAAGTTGATATCTTTAGTTGAATTGTGATAAAGTAATGGAAAAGAATAAAACAACCAACTTAACATTAAAAAAAAAAGAATAAATTTCAAAAAGTGCCAATATTGAAATTGGGAGACGCTCTTCCCCCACATTAAAGAAGCTTGAGCTTCTTGCACATTTTCTATATTCTCATATATGCTTGTGATTCACAAATAATTGAGATAAAATAATGATATATAACATAAACATTATATCCTACATATATAAAAGACTGGAAGAATTGCCGGACACATGTTGTAAATATGTTTTGTCTTCCACAATTTTTTTTTGGGCCATTGGCATGAAGAGTGAGGCAGTGCATTTTTTTCACTCAATCTACCATTCCTACACTATCTTCTTTCCAAAAAACTGAAATCTCGTGTAAATTCGAATTGGAAAAGAAGACCTAAATTGCACATACTATTGTTTTGAATGGGTTGATCAGTTGCTTTTATGTAAGTTACACGATTACTCTCTTTTTATTTTGTCTAAATCAAATGTCGCAAATATGTATCATGTAACGACCCAATTTTTTTTTAAAGGGTTGAATCGCTACTAAAATTTTTCATTCGAATTTGGGCAACTTGGAATGCCATAATACATATATAATTATGAAGATGTAATTTACTCAATTTTAAAAAAATAATAATAAAATATATTAATATATATATATATATATATATATATATATATATATATACTTTTCTACGTTATATCTTTAACGTGTATAAAAAAAAGGCACATAAAATTAATCTGCACTTTAAAAATTCAAGACAGAACTCACATTATACGTGTGAAATAATTTATTTATTTTTTCATTTGACTTAACACATCCAAATATACGCAATGATGGATCCCATTTACACATAGGATAATCAAAATTCCCAGTCAAAGTTATGCTTTTGTCTTTCATTAGTGTGGTGTGGGACACTGCCCAATTAAGAGAATAGTACAAAAGCTGAATCATTTATTTAAGAAATTCAACACTTTACACCACAAGGCTACAGGACATAATTTATTTGGATATGATCACCAGTCCATAAATTGACAGTGAAGAAAATTCTTGAACAGTGAGATTGCCAGAAAAAGTAATATTTAATTCGAATTTCATTTAAAGTGAAATGACCCTTACTCTTAAATCAGACACGAAAATAATGAATAAAATATTTTAAAGAAGTCGAGATTTCTAATTTTTCTTCATGCAAGCACGGAGATCAAAGCAAAATAACACGCTAAGGAAATCCAACAATTTTAATTCAGACTTTAAATAGAAGCATAATTTAAAAATATTCATGTAACAAATAATCACAAACGATAAATCAGTTTTTAAAAATAAATGACTATAACAAGAAATAAAATTACTCGTTGAAATCAAGATTTTCATCAGCAAAAGCAGGCACAACCACACCATCTAACCATCACGCTCCGACACGACCCGATCTAACCTGTAAGGTGTAGGAAAAGGGTGAGTACATGGGAATACTCAGTAGGATATCATATTTCAATGGTGCCATCCCGAATAATAATTTTAAGACATGTGTCAGAATATCATACCGTCGCATAATTTTAAAATCCGGTAAGAGCTCACATCATAACATTTCATTTCATTTCATTGTACCGGAATGGCCATATCATTCAATCATACATTGATATCATAACTTTACTTTCATAAGTATAAAATTCGTCAACATGTAAAAAAAAATAATAATTAAATGGGACATTAAAAAAAAAATACTGCACCTCATATCCTACCTTATTAAACTGCTTTAATTTTGGAAGTTAAAACAAAATCACGTTCCCTTCTTTTCTTTTTTCTGCCTCTTCTATCACTGTAAGCAATGCACTTATATTTTTGTGTGTCTATTTCATGTGGTGCATTCCATATACATATGCAGTAACTTCTATGGGATAACGTGTGAGAGATATAGGGAGATAGTGGATGATTGGATAAAGTGGAGAGAACTGTATTTGAAACAAAATGGGAGACTAAGTCTTATCAATAACCAACCACTCAGGGGCAACTTCCACACGTGGCGTCTTCTCAAACGAATTGAAAAGGGAAATATTAATAAAGCTGCTTCTCTCTCTCACATGGTTGCCATATCTTTTTATATCTCTCTCTTCAATATTTTTTTTGTTTTTTAGTTAACCAATTAAATCCTACCAAATTCTTCCACGTGAATCTTCCAACACAATGCATACTCAAATAAAATAATAATAAAAATAATCATAACAATATTTTAAGGCTAAATCTTTCGATCTCAATAATTTAAGCTCCATTAATCCAAATCCACTTTTTCTCGAGCCTAACATGCATGATTAAATACGAGCTTTCCAACGAGACCAATTTTCATATACTTATTGTCGCTCCGTCAACATCTACATTTTAACCCGAATAAAATTTAATTTTTACTTTGTATATATTTTAGTCCCTAAAATATTAAAATTTAGCATACATAAAACAAATTTTATTCTATGAAATTTTGGGTTACTACAATCTTCCCTCCTTAAAATATTTTCGTCCTCGAAAATTTACCTTGGTTACTCAAAGAGCTCTGGATACTTGGCTTTAAGCTCCTCTTCTTTCTCCCAAGTTGACTCATCAAGTCCATGATTTCGCCACTGGATCTTGACTAAGGAAACCTCTTTGTTTCTGAGTTGATGTAGCTTTCTCTCCAAAATCATCATCGGGGTTTCTTCATATGATAAGTCCTTTTGTACATCCAATGTCTGATAACTTATTACATGATTGGGGTCATGAATATATTTTCTGAGCATCGATATATGAAACACATTATGCACTGTTGCAAGTTCAGGGGGTAAGGCAAGTCGGTAAGCCATAACGCCAATCCTTTCAAGGATTTCGAAAGGTCCAATAATCGCGGTCTCAACTTTCCCTTCTTGCCAAATCTCAATACGCCCTTCATGGGTGCTACTTTAAGGAAAACTTTGTCGCCCACACTAAATTCCAAATCTTTTCTCCTACGACCTGGATAACTCTTCTGTCGGTCCTGTGTGGTCTTTATTCTGGCTCTAATCTTGTCAACTGCCCCAACTGTTCGTTCAATAATTTCAGGACCTAAAATTCTGTTCTCTCCAACCTCATCCCAATGGATAGGGGATCTGCACTTCCTACCATAAAGAGCTTCGTATGGGGCCATACCTATAGTGGCCTAAAAACTATTGTTGTAAGCAAACTCCATGGAAGCTATTATTGTAAGCAAACTCCACTAAAGGCCGGTGTGTCTCCCAACTACCTCCAAGATCCAAAACACATGCCCGCAACATATCCTCAAGGGTCTGAATGGTTCTTTCTGATTGTCCATCTGTCTGTGGATGATAAGCAGTACTAAACTTCAGTTTCGTCCCCATGGCTGTCTGCAAACTTTTCCAAAATTTAGACGTGAACCTCGAATCTCTATCTGAAACAATAGTGACTGGAACTCCATGCAATCTGACTATCTCTTTAATGTATAGCTGTGCAAACTGTTCCATGTTGAAGTTTACCTTGATTGGTAGAAAATGGGCTGACTTCGTCAAACGATCAACCACTACCCAGATAGCATTGTGACCTTTTGCAGTCTTTGGGAGGCCTACCACAAAGTCCATCGTTATGTGTTCCCATTTCCATTCTGGAATATCCAACGGTTTCAGTAGTCCTGATGGTCTTTGATGTTCTGCCTTAACCTGCTGACAGATAAAACATTTTTCAATGAATTGACCAATTCCTCTCTTCATATTTCTCAACCAAAATGTATCTCGGAGATCTCGATACATTTTCGTACCACCTGGATGTGCTGAATACGGGGCAGAGTGAGCCTCTTCCAGTATCTCATTTCTTATACTTTCATCTTTAGGTACACATAATCTTCCTTTGAAAGTCAGGGCGTTATCTGCAGACATTTCAAATCCCATACGCCTGTTTGTGCCAACCTCAGCCTTTATCTTCTGTAGGAATGGATCCTTATTCTGTGCCTCCTTGATTCGATCACGAAGAATAGGCTGAATCATAAACGCTCTTACTCTTGCTGTAGTCTGAGTCGGTGGCGTGATAACTTCTAATCTCAATTTCTCAAAGTCTGTTATCAAGTGTTTCTGCACTGTGGGTAGAACTGTCAACTGTGATCCTGTCTTTCTGCTTAGGGCATCTGCAAGGATGGTAATGAATCGTGCAGTCGTAATCTTTTACTAGTTCCAACCATCTCCTTTGTCTCATATTCAGTTCCTTCTGTGTGAAGAAGTATTTAAGACTCTTGTGGTTTGTATAAATTTCACACTTCCCACCATAGAGATAATGACGCCATATCTTTAAGGCGTGAACTACCGCTGCAAGCTCCAAGTCGTGTGTTGGATAGTTTTGTTCATACTGCTTCAACTGTCTCGAGGCATAAGCAACCACTTTTCCATGCTGCATAAGTACACAACCCAAACCATGCTTTGAGGCATCGCTATAGATCACAAATCCCTCTGAACCTTTAGGTATCGTTAATACAGGAGCTGAGACTAGCCTCTGCTTGAGTTCTTGAAAACATTTTTCACATTTTTCCGTCCACTGAAA
>NC_036244.1:19648730-19650561 GCF_002742605.1 Olea europaea var. sylvestris | reverse complement strand
ACTCCTTCCACTTTAGCAGGATCTACTTCGATTCCTTGAGCGGTAACCACATGACCAAGGAAACCTACACGATCAAGCCAAAATTCACACTTCTTGAATTTAGCATATAATTTCTCCTTTCTCAAAGTCTCAAGTACTATTCGGAGTTGTTCCTCATGCTGCTTCTTATCTTTGGAGTACACGAGTATGTCGTCAATAAATCAATTCCTCCAATTGCAACTTCAATTCTTGAAGTTCTTTTGGTGCCATTCTGTACGGGGCCTTAGATACTGGCGCTGCTCCAGGAATTAAATCAATTGTAAATTCCACTTGCCTACCTGGTGGAATGCCTGGCAAATCTTCTGGGAACACATCTGCAAAGTCTCGCACAATATTAATATCGTTAACAGTTGTTTCTGTATGTTGAGAACTGATAATGTTAACCAAGAATCCCTGGCATGACTCCTTTCTTAACATCTTCTCCGCTTGCATAGCTGATATAAGACGAGGTAGGGACTTAAACTTTGCTCCAAAGAAACGAAACTCTTCCTCTCCTGGTCTATGAAATAGCACTTCTTTTTCGTGACATCGAATGGTAGCATGATTAAGTCCTAACCAATCCATGCCTAAGATAACATCGAAGTCTTTCATTTCCAAGAGGTATAAGTCTGCCTCCAATATTTTCCCATCAATCTCTAACTTCATAGACTTAGTCATCTGGTTTGTGCAAAGAGTTTTTCCTGACGGAATGCTAACCTCTAATTCATTATTTGTTCTGACAGATGCAAAGTTGGACCTAGTGACGAAGGATGCAGATATAAAAGAATTGGTTGCCCCAGAATCAAAAAGTACGTAAGCGGGCACATTGGATAATAACAGAATACCTGTTTTTTTGTAATTATAATGTTAGACTAGCAACCAAAGGACAGAAATGAAACGATATTTGGTCCTAGGTAAAAAGAACATAGGTAGGTATGTAAACAAAATATTAATAAATACCTGCTATCACATTCGGATCCTGCTCTGCCTCATGCTGATTCAGTGCGAAAACTCGGGCCTTTCCTTTCTTGTTTTGGTCTTGATCATCATCCTTCTTCCTTGGATGCTCTGGACAGTTGAGAACGATGTGTCCGGGCTTACCACACCTAAAGCACACATTCTTCCCGAACCAGCATTCACCCATGTGGAGTTTATTACACTTAGGACAGGGGGTAATACTTCCACTCGTCCCACCAATGCGAATTCCTGTGTTTGGCCTTTTATTCTGCCAATTGCGTCTGTTCTTGTTTTGATCACTCCACTTCCTTTTCCCCAACGACTCCTTACTCTGCTGGGCATACTGTTCAAATGAGGTCCTCTGATATGAAATAGCATGAGCCCTCTCCAACATTTCACGATATGAGGTGAAACGATGGGACATAATGATCATGCCGATCTCAGGCCGCAGTCCATTCTTGAACCTCCTAATCTTCTTAACTTCTGTATCCACCAAGTGCGGGGCATACCTTGAGAGCTGCTCAAACTGTCTTTCATAATCAGTAAGTGACATGTTCCCCTGTCTGAGCTGCAGAAATTCTGATTCCTTGAAATCCCTCAAAGCTTGTGGAAAATATTTTGCCAGCACTTCGTCTTTAAACTGCTCCCAAGTCAGATTACGTTGCTGCTCTTCTGTCCTTGAACGTGAAACAGATTCCCACCAGTGACCAGCTGCTCCAATCAACATAAATTCTGCACATAATACTTTCTGTGCATCCGTACAAGCAATGTGTCGAAATATGCCCTCCAGGCCTCTTATCCACTCTTCGACAACCAGTGGTTCAGAATTACCGTCGAAAGTGGAAGGCTTGTACCT
>NC_036244.1:19626225-19648297 GCF_002742605.1 Olea europaea var. sylvestris | reverse complement strand
TTTTTTTTTTAAACAACGTCACGCAAGGAAAAACAACTAGTAAAAAAATATATATATATTTTATTACACGTAACATTTAAAACACGGAAGTACAATATTCATATAACATCATCGAAATAATAATAATTATTATTATTATTAATTATATATTTTTTTTTTTAACTGTTCACGTCACATGAAAAACACTACTACCCGTGAACAGTGATGTCACTGTTCACGTCTCCAAAAACCCTTTTTTTTTCAGCATCTGGATAGATAATAATGGATTTCATTTGAAGAGTAAAAAGGTATATTTTATGGCTAAAATTTAGGACCAACTTATTATTTATTAAAGTCAATATAGTAATGGAATTGGTACTCCCAATGCCATCACTAGTACAAAAAAAAAAATGCAATATATTTAAGAGTGTCAGGCATTACTATTCATTTATATTTATAAACAATGAACAGCTATTGTACACGTAAAATCTCCCTTTTGTTGTCACTGTTCGTGATGAACAGTGACCCATCTCACTGTTCACGTGAATAGTAAGTTAATATTGACAATTTTTTTTTATATCACATAAAATCAAAAATGGGTCTACAGGAAAATAAACCTACGCTCTGATACCAAACTGTAACGACCCAATTTTTTTTTAAAGGGTTGAATCGCTACTAAAATTTTTCATTCGAATTTGGGCAACTTGGAATGCCATAATATTCCCAGTCAAAGATATGCTTTTGTCTTTCATTAGTGTGGTGTGGGACACTGCCCAATTAAGAGAATAGTACAAAAGCTGAATCATTTATTTAAGAAATTCAACACTTTACACCACAAGGCTACAGGACATAATTTATTTGGATATGACCACCAGTCCATAAATTGACAGTGAAGAAAATTCTTGAACAGTGAGATTGCCAGAAAAAGTAATATTTAATTTGAATTTCATTTAAAGTGAAATGACCCTTACTCTTAAATCAGACACGAAAATAATGAATAAAATATTTTAAAGAAGTCGAGATTCCTAATTTTTCTTCATGCAAGCACGGACATCAAAGCAAAATAACACGCTAAGGAAATCCAACAATTTTAATTCAGACTTTAAATAGAAGCATAATTTAAAAATATTCATGTAACAAATAATCACAAACGATAAATCAGTTTTTAAAAATAAATGACTATGACAAGAAATAAAATTACTCGTTGAAATCAAGATTTTCATCAGCAAAAGCAGGCACAACCACACCATCGAACCATCACGCTCCGACACGACCCGATCTAACCTGTAAGGTGTAGGAAAAGGGTGAGTACATGGGAATACTCAGTAGGATATCATATTTCAATGGTGCCATCCCGAATAATAATTTTAAGACATGTGTCAGAATATCATACCATCGCATAATTTTAAAATCCGGTAAGAGCTCACATCATAACATTTCATTTCATTTCATTGTACAGGAATGGCCATATCATTCAATCATACATTGATATCATAACTTTACTTTCATAAGTATAAAATTCGTCAACATGTAAAAATAATAATAATTAAATGGGACATTAAAAAAAAATACTGCACCTCATATCCTACCTTATTAAACTGCTTTAATTTTGGAAGTTAAAACAAAATCACATTCCCTTCTTTTCTTTTCTTTTCTTTTTCTGCCTCTTCTATCACTGTAAGCAATGCACTTATATTTTTGTGTGTCTATTTCGTGTGGTGCATTCCATATACATATGCAGTAACTTCTATGGGATAACGTGTGAGAGATATAGGGAGATAGTGGATGATTGGATAAAGTGGAGAGAACTGTATTTGAAACAAAATGGGAGACTAAGTCTTATCAATAACCAACCACTCAGGGGCAACTTCCACACGTGGCGTCTTCTCAAACGAATTGAAAAGGGAAATATTAATAAAGCTGCTTCTCTCTCTCACGTGGTTGCCATATCTTTTTATATCTCTCTCTTCAATATATATATATATATATATATATATATATTTTTAGTTAACCAATTAAATTCTGCCAAATTCTTCCACGTGAATCTTCCAACACAATGCATACTCAAATAAAATAATAATAAAAATAATCATAACAATATTTTAAGGCTAAATCTTTCGATCTCAATAATTTAAGCTCCATTAATCCAAATCCACTTTTTCTCGAGCCTAACATGCATGATTAAATACGAGCTTTCCAACGAGACCAATTTTCATATACTTATTGTCGCTCCGTCAACATCTACATTTTAACCCGAATAAAATTTAATTTTTACTTTGTATATATTTTAGTCCCTAAAATATTAAAATTTAGCATACATAAAACAAATTTTATTCTATGAAATTTTGGGTTACTACATATCATCCTCCACATTTTTTTTTCATTTCCTTAGCTAAAAACGATGTATTATGTTGACCCATTGGCAAGAAGCATGAAGTAGTGTATTTAGTGCCATTTCTCCATTTTTCACTCAATCTACCATTCTTGCACTATCTTCTTCTTCACCTTCTTTCCAAAAAACTATAATCTTTTGTCAGGTTGGGTCGGGTTATGGGTTAACCTATAAACCCAACCCAAACCCGCCCACCCAACCAGTATAGAAATGTTATATAAAGAAAATTTCATAAGTAAGAATTCAAATATCACACATTTCAAAATTAAGAAAATAAGTTTCAAACTTCAAAAATCAGATTTTTATTAAAATTTATTTATGATTTAATTAGTTAATTAATTATTTTATTAATTAAATATATTTAGGTCACGGATCTATACAATTTGGTCATAAATTAACAATATAATTAGTTACTTATTATTTTTTGGTCACAATTCAAAAATTTTGTAAGTCACAATTTGTTTATTGGTCATAAATCAAAAAATAATTAGTCACGACTTATCATATTATTGGTTACAACTTATTTTTCGGTTACAAATAAAAAACTTTATAGGTTACATATTATTTTTCGGTCACGAATTAAAAATTTTATAAGTTACAGATTAATTTTTCGGTCACAATTCAATAAATTATAAGTCACAAAAACAATTTTTAGGTCACGTATTATTTATTTATTACAAACTAACCAATTATTGGCCACATTCAACTTATTAGTTGGTCACAACACATGTGACCACCACCTAGCCACTTCTTGCAATAGCCCACCTCCACCGCTATCGTCGCCATCATAACTACCACCACTGCCATCTCTCGACAACCTCAAATCAACAAATCATTGTGCCATATCCACCACCACCACCATTAGAACCACAACACCACCATATCCAACATTACCTCCGCCATCGTTGGATCCAACAAAGCCACCACACCACCGCAACGACCTACTCCACTGCAACACCATCAACACAGCAAAAATTTTAGAGAAAAAAAAAATGAACAGCACCACTGACCACCATTGCCACAACCAAACACCCGGCACCACTGACCACCACCACTACCAAATCACCTCCACAAACTACCTCAAAACCACTTGTAACCATTGCTAGCACAACCGCCCGTAACTGCTTGAACCATCGCCCCACCACATCCTAAATCAACACACAAACGTGCGACTGCCACCACCTATAGTACAGCATCGGGGGAATGAAAGTCTTCGGTGAAGCAGGCAGTGCCGCGCGAACTGAGCGTCGCGGCTCAGATCATCGACGCTCAGTGACGATTTTATCTTGCCGATTGCTACTCCGGTCCTCAACGTCGTGTTGTTCCAATGGTGGCATCTTTACAGTAACGGGCGGCGACACCTTGAGAGGGAGAATGTGTGTGTGTGTGTGTATGTGTGTGAAGAACAGGCAGTGGAATTGATTTGGGGGTTAGCGTGGGAATAGGTATATCAATTTAATTTTATTAGGGTTTGGAATTTTGGTTAATAAAAATATTGATTAAAACAAAATTTCTGATTTTTGAATTGTTAAACTTGCTATCTGAATTTAGAATGTTGGATTTTTAATGTATGATTTTGTGTAATTTCCACATGAAAAAATGGGTATATGATCACCCTAGTCCCTTGTCCTTCGGTTCCTCCCATCAGAGCCGATCCTGTGGTTTTCGAGACCTGAGACGAACTCGATAAATTAGGCCCTCCCAAAATCAGTGTAAATGTAAAATTCAACAGTGTATTATTATGCAACATTCTGCTAACTAGGGACAGATCCAATATTGAATTCAAGACCGAGCTAAAAAAATTCAAATTGAACCAATAAGCAAAAAAAAAAATTTACACATAAAAAATTGTTTTTACAAAAAAAAAAAAAAAAAGGTTTTTGGTCTTGGAGCCCCCTAAATCCGTCCCTACTTCTAATTTAAAACAAAAAAAAAAAAAAAAAGGTTTTTGGTCTTGGAGCCCCCTAAATCCGTCCCTACTTCTAATTTAAAACAAAAAAAAAAAAAAAAAGGTTTTTGGTCTTGGAGCCCCCTAAATCCGTCCCTACTTCTAATTTAAAACAAAAAAAAAAAAAAAAAGGTTTTTGGTCTTGGAGCCCCCTAAATCCGTCCCTACTTCTAATTTAAAACAAAAAAAAAAAAAAAAAGGTTTTTGGTCTTGGAGCCCCCTAAATCCGTCCCTACTTCTAATTTAAAACAAAAAAAAAAAAAAAAAGGAAAAAAAAAAAAAAAAAAATTTACAAAAAAAAAATTTTTTTTAAAAAAAAAAAAAAAAAAAGGTTTTTGGTCTTGGAGCCCCCTAAATCCGTCCCTACTCCTAATTTAAAACATAACAATAAAATAATGAACAAATATATTAGAATTCTACTTCTAATGAATTTTAGAAAATGTAAGAATTAAGATTATTCATTTCTGAGATGTCAAAGGTTTGATTACTGTGATTTGCATTTCCATGAGAGCAAAAACTACTACCACAACGTAAATCCAAACGTTGAAGTAGAATTCTGTAAATTTTAAATTGAATAGAATAATCACTTTACCAAATATTTACTCTAGGGCCAACACTAATCAATTTCATAAAAAGTTTTAAATTACTAACAAACTAATAGAAAAACTACTGGAGTGAAACAAACATAAATAGATAAACATCTCAATTCATTTAAAGAAAGAATAAACCCACGTCTTCATTGAATACTTTTCTAATTCTATAATTACTAATAATCTATTTCATAAAAAATCCACAAATTAGTAAGCAAAAAGTACCAGAACTGTACCATCAGGGGTAGCAGAAATGAGACTATTCCCCTCCATATCACACATCAAGTGATCATCTACATAAGTCGTTGAGTTTGATTGTTTGAATTTGATTATTGAATTTGGAATACACAAGAAATTATAATTTTATTAATGAAATGAATTTTATACAATTTTAGACATGCACCAAAAATACTAACCAAACACATTAAGACACCTCACTATGACCAATAATAATATTTTATTCACTCAACTACTTCAACAATTTCTCTCTCTCACGCACACTACTTCTATCTACTTGTATCTTCCACTAATTTTTCCTTTCTCTCACTATATTCAACAATTTCTCTCTCTCAGGCACACCAAAAATTCTTCCACTAATTTTTCCTTGTTTTTTGTTTCTCTCACTATATTTCCATAGTCAGTCTCCGTCTCTCCTCACATTCTTTCCTGATGTCCTGCTCTCCACTCATTCTTCTCTCCACACACGTTCTTCACACACTTTCCACTTAAATAAAAAAAATACAGCAAAACACACACACACACACACACAGAGATAGAAATGCAAGGTCGGTGGCTGATGGGTCTACAATTCTATTATGACGGTGGAGGTGGTTGCATCAATTCTAGAACCATCCTTCAATGGCAGTGGACTTTGTTTCCAACAAGGAATGATTTCCTGAATATTCAACTTCCCAGCAGCCATAGATGAGCTGGAGAGGAAAATGATTTCTTCATTCAATTTACTTTCTTTATTTAATTAAAAAAAATGCCAAGGAAACGAGGCCCCCTTCAGCTTTTGGCTTGAGGCGCAGGCCTCATCCGCCTCGCCTTAGGACCGACCATGCCTCCCATTCCCATTTGACATGAAAGAAAGCCCTAATCTCCTCTCCTCTCAGCCATATACTGTACATAAATGGTGGCGCCATCGTCATACTCCACCGGATCAACAATGGTGCCACCAAGATGGTGGCTCCAGCTAGATTGGCGCCCCTACCTCCGGAGTCTGGACTGGACTCTTGTCACTGACGGTGCCACTGCCGCAACGTCTTCTTCTATTTCTTCAGGAAGTGCTCCACCGCCTGCCGAATCTAAGTAATTTGTACGCAATTTCATCATGCATTTGCAATTAAGATTTAAGACAATTTTCGACTAAGATTTTCTTCTCTAGTCCGTCGATTGTTTGTGTGGTTATTTTAATGAAATTGAGGTTGTGTTAAGAAAATCACTCAAATTGACAATCAATTTCTATTTATAATTAATATATTTTGTGGAAATTTCAAAAAAATAAAAAAGAAAGAAAAAAGAAAAAAAACAGCCATCAGTTTTCAGTATTCGCCCTTTCTTTTCTTGATTCTACGTTTTTATTACTCTTTTTTGACTTTTTGGGGAAAAATGATGAAAATTTCAACTTTGTGCAAACGCGGGCAGCATCAACAATTGAAATCCGGTAATGCCGTGGTAATATTTTCTTGGCTGGAAGATGTCTTGAGGTATCTAAATACAGAAAGGTATCCTATAAGCCTATGAACTGTCATTGTTAGGAATTAGGATTTACTAGATAATTATATCTTCACAGTTTATTCAGAAGAATTTGAATCCATAGCTGTTCTCGTGCCTTTAATTATTTTCTCGAGAAAAGAATAGAAATTCTATGCAAATTAATTTGACCAGATCAGAAATAACTATTTAGCACTTTCTACAAAAATTCCAATTGCAAGGCAGTCACTAGAGATGAGAATATCTAAGGGTAATTGGCACAAAACGTCCTTACCTTTCAAGTCTATTGTGGAAAACGTCCCTACCTTTCATTTTTTGGCATTTTTGCCCTCATTTCAACCTTTCTTTGCGCTGGACGTCCTTCCGTCCATATTCCGTCAGTTTTTCCGTTAATTAAAGGGTAATTGGCACAAAACGTCCCTACCTTTCAAGTCTATTGTGGAAAACGTCCCTACCTTTCATTTTTTTGCATTTTTGCCCTTATTTCAACCTTTGCGCTGGACGTCCTTCTGTCCATATTTCGTCAGTTTTTTCGTTAATTAAATACAAAAATACCTTTTTCTTTCCATAAACAAGGGTAAAATTGTCCTCACCCACTTTACCCCTTTTTCCCGCCATCAACTTAGTCCATAAGTAACAGTAGCAGTAACATGAATCTGAAAATACTTTAAATGATTAAGTTCAATAAAGAAAAAATATCGTGAACACATTATATTTCACAATTCCACAACTACTGTTGCTGTCATCTTGTGTCACTGGAAAATTTTAGAAAGACGTATTAAATGGGTAGTCAATTTATAATAAGCCAAAACATGGAGAAGGGAGAACTAATCTTGAGGGCATAAGACAAGCAGGAGATATTCAATATTTATACCCAATATAAGAAACCTCCCAATAAAAATGATTACGGTAGAATTGATGAAGAAAAATCACCTGATCAACGAAGCTGTCAGAATAGAAAACCAAATTTTGGGAAACTTCTTGGTAGAGACGAGAATGGAAAAATCAAAATCTGGAGAGCAAAAAAGGGCTACATAAATGAAAAATAGACAAAATGCAATGACAAAATAACTTGGTTCGAGCCACCATAATAAATCAACGGCACAAGTCAAGCTAATGACTTAAAAGAAGCGCTACTTGGGACGCAACCTAAACTTATTTCTTTATTTTTTTTTTAAATTATAGGATAGTTTAGTTTATTTATTACTTTATTTAGGAGTCATCACCCATATCCCTTCTGCCCATAAGCCCTTGAATTTATTGTTGGTTATTTTGATTGTTTGAGTTAAGTAACCCTTATTCCATTTATTTAATTTGTGAAATTTGATTTTTTAGGAACATGAAGTTGTGTAACACTCCAACCAACATAGACCCAAAGACAACATGATAAAGAAGATTAACCAGTCGTCACATATACACACCTCACACATTCAACGAAAAAATCTGGGGAGTATCTTCTTCCTTTTCTTCCTTACCTTTTATATGCTTATTTATACTATATGACATTGAGAACAATGTCAGTTTTAAGTTTGGGAGTAAAACAACTTTGTGTTTTCGTTTTTCATATGTTTTTATGTTTTTGTGTGTTTGTTAAAAAAAAAATTGAAAATTTTAAAGGATTTAAAAAAAAATTGAAAAAAATCTCTTTTGTTTAGTTGTGTGCTTGTGTGGGTTAGACAGCTGGCAAACAAAGATTATTTAATTTGAGATTTGGTGTTGATTTATGAACTGTAGATATGATGCATGCTAGACTAATTGAAGTTTAACTTTGCAAAATTTGATACTACAAGCGCACTAGAATTGAGTTTGACATTGTGATTAAATGAGTTGTTTCTTGCTTTTGATAGGTTGATCTAGTTGGACATAGAGGCTTTACCTAAACCATAATAAATTATCTATCCTTAGACCAAATTTAGCACAATTTAGTGGTGGTTTTACAGTTGTAGGAAGATGCGGATGTGAATGTGGATTTCATGTGTGAAAACTTATGCGTGGATTGTAATAGACTAACATGATAAAACTCAGTGAAAGTCATAAATTAGAGGTCGGTTTGTTTGAATAAGTGTGTGATAAGGGGCATTGCACTAATCAAGGCATATACATTTGAAAATTTTAAACTTATCTCTGAAGCCTTTATGACTCGAGTGATTAAGTCTATAAAGGTATCTTAAAACCTGGTACCCTAAAGTCATTTGACTTGGGAGTCATCGGCCTAAAGCTCGTTATAAAGGTCATTTAGAAAGCAATGAGAGATGAAGTTGTACTTGAAAAAAATTTGATCTCTTTGAAGCATTTTTTACTCGGGTTAGTAAGTCTGTAAGGGTGTTTAAAACCTGGTGCTCTAAAATCATCTAACTTGGGAGTCATCGGCCTAAAACCTGCTACAGGGGTCATCTAAAAAATTTAATGGAGGAAAAAAACTTGTGATAAACAAAAAAAAGCAAGTACATGAAAAGAACAAAATCACTAAATATCTTGGTTAAGCCCTAACACTTATATGAGAAAATTTGACCTTTGATGCAAGATAATTAGCTAGTTGAGTCTTGGGGTCGAAAAAATCAAATAATTGGAGAATCCTTGTTCACTGAAGTGCTGACTTGCAACTAGTAACGTCCACTTAAACTCGAGAGGGTGAGGATAGTAATGAAATATTCAACCTTAGGTTACATGCTGGGAAAGAGTGAAAAGGAATAAGTTTGGGGGTGTATAAATCTTACAAGTAATGAAATAACATATATGACCATTAAGGGTCAGGAATTGGAATAACTTGTGTCCAGCCAACCCACTAGCATGACTTTCCCACACTATAAAGTCTCGCACTAAAGTCCTTAGGATGCACAACTTATTGGATCTAAAAAGATAGCCTTCCTCCAAACGGAACCCATCAATGGTATCCAACTCCCCATTTTGCAAAGCAAGAAAAATGTCTCTGAACTCAGGACATAACTCATACTCTTCCTTAAGTATTTCAAACCCTAGAACCTTAACACTCATGACGGACAACAAGAAGATGCGACGGCTTAAAGCGTCAGCAGCTCGATTTTCGACACCCTTTTTATGCTTTAAGACAAAAGAATATGCTTGCAAATATTCGATCCAGCGGCCATGCCTAGAATTCAATCGTCTCTGGGAATTAAGGAAACGAAGGGCCTCATGGTCCAAAAAGAGGACAAATTCATAGGGTAATAAGTAATGACGCCAATAGCGCAAGGCTTGTACAACTGCGTACAACTCCTTGCCATAAGTCGAGTATCGTTGCTTAGCATCATTTAATTTCTCACTAAAATAAGCAATAGGATAGCATTTTTGACTCAAGACTCCACCTATTCCTACCCCTAATGCATCACATTCGACTTCAAAAACTTTGCAAAAATCTGGGAGTCGCATGACAGGAGCCTCTGTCATTCGCCTTTTGATTAACTGAAAGGCCTTAGCCGCTTCTTGTGTCCAATGAAATTCTCCTCTCTTCATACACTTTGTGATAGGATCCATGATCGTACTAAATACTTTGATGAAACGACGATAAAAGGTAGCTAAACCATGAAAACTCCTAACATCATGTATATTCTTGGGATCGGGCCACTCAACAATTGCCCGAATCTTTGTAGGATCAGCAGATACTCCCGTAGTGGAAACAACAAATCAGAGAAACACAATTGTATCTGTGAAGAAAGAACATTTCTTTACATTGGCATACAAGCTTGTTGCACGCAATGTAGAGCAAACTTGTGTGAGATGCTCTCGATGTTGTTCCCTTGTTTTGCTGTACACGAGGATGTTATCAAAGTATACAACAATGAATTTGCCCATGAAAGGCCGAAGGGCCTGTGTCATCACCCTCATAAAAGTACTTGGAGCATTGGTTAGTTCAGAAGGCATTACCAACCACTCTTACAGTTTATCTTTCGTTCCAAATGTAGTTTTCCACTCGTCTCCTGGGCGGATCCGAATCTGATGATGATACCCATTCTTCAAATCGATTTTGGAAAAGATTGTAGCACCGGCCATCATATCTAGCATATCATCAAGTTAAGGGATGGGAAAACGATACTTGACAGTTATTTTATTGATAGCGCGACTATTAACGCACATCCTCCAAGAACCATCCTTTTTAGGTGTCAGAAGGGCGGGAACTGCACAAGGGCTTAAGCTTTCACAGATGAAAGCCTTTGTGAAGGATCTCACCCACTTGTTTCTGGAGCTCGACATGTTTAGCAGGATTCATTCTATAGTGAGGCAAGTTTAGGAGAGACGAACCTGGAACCAAATCTATAACATGTTGAATATCCCGTAAGGGAGGCAATAGAATAGGGAGGTCGTCAGGAAATACATCCTTAAATTCCTAAAGGAGTGATTGGGCTTCAGTAAGGGTTGCTATTAGGGAATCGAACGGGACTTCCATAACAATCACAGCAAATATGATTGAATCATTTACGATTGTCCGTTCAAATTCTGTAGGGCTAATCACATGTAATCATTTCCTCTCGACAATTTTTTTTGGCTTGGTGTAAGTCAACAAATTTTGGTGGTAAAGGATTAAGGTGAATTTTCTTTCCATTAAATATAAAAGAACATGAATTTGATCGCCCATGGATAGTTACATCCAGATCGAACAACCAAGGTCGATCAAGAATGACATGTTCAACATCCATAGGGATGACGTCACGCCATATATGAGCCTTATACTGAAGGAACTAGATAGGCACTAGACAACGCTCTTTCACAACTATAGAAGAAGTGTCAACCCAAGAGACGCTATATGGTTGGGGGTGCGGGACTGACTTCAATCCAAGACGGGATATTGTGGTCACAGAGACCGCGTTACTACAGCTCCCATTGTCAACAATAATCTTACAACCCTTATTGTTGATCTTGATGTAAGTATGAAAAATGGCATGACGGCGCCAATCATCGACATCCTTAGGTTGGGTAAGGGTACAACGTACAACACTCAACCGAGATGTGTCGGGGGCTAGATAAGTAGGACCTAGACCTACAGGAAGGGTATGAAGGCAACCTAAGAAGGTATCCTCATTATTACCCAAATCGTCAAGCTCTTCAAAGTTAGGCTCATAGACTTGATCTTCTAAAGGCTCATCAACGACATCCTTTCGCTCATCAATAACTAAGGCTCGGCTCAGACATCTAGAGGAGATATGGATGAAGCCCTTACAATTAAAGCATTGCAAACGAGAAGAGGTTCTTGAAGTTTTCGGAGCTTTACCTTTATTGTCTAAAGCAGGGAGTGCGTTAGACGGTGGGGGTCCAAGAAGAGATTTGGTGGGAGGAGGTGGTGCCGATGAGATGGATGGACGATTATCACTACGCCTTCCATACGGAGTCTTAGTAATCGACACGTAATCTCGAACTAATGAATAAGCGTGATCAAGAGTGGTGACACCTCGAAGGACAAGCTCACGCCGAAGATCATCTCTTAGGCCTTGTCTGAACCTACTTAAAGTCATAGTTTCATCCTCAACGATGTGGCATTGCATTCGAAACTCATCAAATTGAGTAACATAGTCAGTCATCGGATGGTTTCCTTGTGTGAGGGTATTTCACTGGTCCAACAAGTTGCTCCTATAAGAGTGGAGTAAATACTTCTCTTGAAGGCGGCGCTTCATTTCCTCCCATCCTCCAACGGGAGGTGCATGACGCCTCTCAAGAAGGTCCTCAATGCTTTCCCAAAAGAGTTGGACAGTACCAGTTAATTTCAAACTGGCAAATTGAACTCGTCGATCCTCTGGTACTCCATACCAAGAAAAGAAGCGATCCATGTCTCTAACCCACCGTGTAAAAACTCTAGGATCTAAACAGCCATCGAAAGTAGGAGCGTCTAATTTGATGTTTCGAAATTAACGCTCCTCATAGCAAGGAGGTGAATGAGTTCCATAAGGGTCATGGTCTCGTTCATGATTGCGCTCATGTTCCCCATTCCTTCGTTCACGACGAACACGCTGTCGACTACCATGTCGATGACGATAGGGTATGTATGAGACGCTTCAGAGTTATCAGCGTCGGTTGAGGGGGAGGTTTGCTCTAGATTGTTCACCCTAACAGCTAATTCTCTACTCTCCTCATGAGTAGTAGTCACCTCGGTTTGGATGGTTGTTAATTGACCTGTAGTTGAGCTAATTGTCTAGTAAGGGCATCAAATTGAGATGGGTCCATGGTCACAGTATTGGAATTTGGTATGACAAAACGACCACTAAGCAAATGCATGCAATGTAACACTAACCTAATGCGATGATTGATGGGATCAATAAACAACTAGTTCAAGAAATGAAAATAACAACTTCAGCATTTAAATTATTTTATTTTATTTTATTTTTTTTACTTTTTTTTTTTTGAAATTATGAAAATTCAAATGTGTCAAGCTGATACTGCTGGTCTATGCAAAATAATAAAGCAGGGGTCAAACACTAGTTAACGACACAATCACGTAAAATAAATGGGAGGAAAGGCGAAAATATGACAAGTCGAAGAGTTAACAAATATAGGGTCTAATCATGTGAGTTTTATGTAAAGACTACAGCACAAAAGGTAATCGATGCAATTCAAGATAAATAGCAATATAACTGAGGATAAATTTAAACAATGACTTTCCTTTCGTTCGTTTGAAGAAGCTGCGTCCAATCAACTAGAATGAAAGAGGCATCTGAAAAATGATGTTAGAAAAATAACTTTTTTTCCCTTTTTTTTTTTATTTTTTTTTTACTTCCTCTTTTCGATTTTTTTTTTTTATCCAAACAAAGTTAACTAAACACTGTACAAACAAACAAGGCATAACCAAGTCTAATTCACAAACTAGGTATATAACACTGTGAGACCCAAACACAGTGAGACAAATCACGTCTGTAGCGTCTAGAATGTCGATTTCCCGGGGGCAATCAGCATCAAACGGAGGTGGGAGTGTATATATGTGCAAGCGACGGGACTCGAGGTGGTGGTGTGGGTGTCGTCTGGCGATGGTGCGACTGCAGCGTGGGTTTTCTGTGGTGTTGTAAATGCCGTCAATGAAATTTCTGTGGGTTTTCGTCGATGATGGAAGAAAGTCGACCGGGGTTAGTCAGAAACAAGGATAAATTTATGGGCTCTGTAGATGACGGTATGTGGGTTGTTAAATTCTGTACCTTGGATTGTGGTTGAAGTATTCAATTACTGGTCATATGTCGTGGGTTACCAGCAGATTGGTGGGGTGTGTGTCTTGATTGTATGTAGTTGGGGTAGTTTTAGAAGTGGATGAAGATGTGGGGGTAAGTGCAGTCGGTTTTTTTTTTTTTTTTTTTTTTTTTTTTTTTTTTTTTTGGGTTCCTCATCACAGTTAACAATATCTTGCATTAATTTGTCAAACACATTTAAATTATCATCGAGATCCTTTGAAGGATCCATTTTAAAGTTAGAGAAACGTTCAAGTAAGTAAAGCTTGTTCGGGGTAAATTTGAACAAATATAGATCTTCTTTTTTTTTTTTTTTTTTTGAAGTTCTTGGGTGTTGAAAGTTGATGGTTGCAATGGGTGAAGGTTACTGTGGCGACAGTTTGGAATCAGATTTGGTGTAATGGGTCTCAAAATATTTGTATAGAAGTCGTTGGCTGCAATTTGGGTGTTAAGTATATATGCAATGGGCTATTGGACTTTTGGAAGTGCTCTGGTTTTGTCGTGTTGAAGATAATGGTGAGAGTTTCGGTTTGTAGTTATAGATATATTGGACAAACAATTACAGTTGCCGCTCTTTCTGATAAATGACCCAGATTTATCTTAATAACTTTACAAAGTTTGCGGAAGAAGAATTCAGCAGCCTACCGGTTGGTTTGGAGAGATGTTAATGCTAGGAATAGTGGGAGTTTAACTGGTATTATTGAACAGCAATTTCCATAACTCATGATTGCAGTTGGCTTGTCGAACCAGGTTTGGCTCTGATACCAAAATCTAATGTAGGATAGTTGAGAATTTTAGAAGTTAAAACATTAGAAGATAATCAAATTGAAATAACCAGCAGAAGAAGACAATTGGAAAAAGAAGAAGCAGACAGAATGAGAGCCGGAGAAGAAGAAGAAAGGGGAAGAAACTAGAGGAGGGAGAAAAACGTTGGTGGCAAACCACAATTCAATTCATTTATCCATCAATTGACTTTTAATCCCAATTACAATAACATAAATAAAAAAATAATAATTTGGGCTTGGGCCAAACCCATATACAAGCCCAATGAGACATAAGCCCAAAATAAATAACTAAAAGATAAAATGGGGATGATGTCCGCGTCAGGAGATCTTCCCTGACATTCCTAAGATTAAGTATGAGGTGAAGAAGTCCACCCAATTTGTTGGATGATTAGAACTTATGTTGTATGCTTGGAGTCCTATATTTTAAACATAATTGATACATCCTATTAGATAGGATTAATCACTTAGCACTATAATGAACAAAATTTAACTTCTTTTTATTCTTTTGACAGTGTCCATTTCTTAAGTCAACCTTAACCTATGGGATATTTCTGTGTTTGTTTTTCAATGTATATGTAGTGTTCTTCTAGCAAGAATCCTCTTTCTTTTAAATGGTATAATGCTGATGATGAGATTCTTGAGAAAAAATAAAGGTGAGATATTTCTTAACCATTTGTGAGAATTTAAATTGATGGGCTTTGATGAATACATTGTCTACCATAGGAGTGGATGTGATTCCATGTTGCATTTTGGCACACATTCCATAGGATGGGAGGTGATCTGTTTGGTGACCTACAGAGATGTAGCCATGGGAAGACGGCGCGAACTCCTTGGCTATGGCCAAGAGAAGAAATAAATATTTTCCTCTGTATTCTAGCAATATTATAGGTGAAGAATGAAGTTTTTAATTTTTATATTCTTTTTTGACGATTAAGTGAGAGCAAATTTTTAGTTTCTAGACAAGCTTGGAGTAGACAAGTGGTGCTTCCATGACAGGGACATTGCTCCTGACGGTAAAAAAGTGAACACATCGTTTTTAGCAAGCTTCCTCTTTGTGCCTTTGACTCAATTGTGAAAAGTGGAAGGCTAGGACAAAGTTTATTTCTTCCTTTCTTATATGCCTAATTAATAAAAAAGTTTTCAAGATACATCTCCTCTCTTAACAGCGACGAATTTACCATTCTGTTTGCATTTTGACTAAACTGTAAAATGTAATACGGTGATGAATTTGATATAATCCAATATCTTGTTGCAGGAAAATAATGCAAACTTGGATGAAGTAGTAGCTCTTACCAGATAACTTCAGGTAATTTTACAGTGATGAGAGGGATAATCGGATAGTGGTGTTCTCTTTCAACATAAAGTTGAGCTAAATTATATTATATGAATAGTTTTCCTTCATATCTGCATATGATTCATCCGTTTGTATCATCAAGGGACAAAGATTCATCCTCCCTGTTGTATAGCTCAATTGTTTCACCATCCCCGGTACATGCATGGATAAGCAACTAGGTAAGTGATATTTCATTGTAAGTTCAATTTAATTGATTTTGGATTTCTCTGGTTCTTCATACTTTATGCTGAATTCTTAAAATGCATCCCTGTTTTGGGTTTATATGTGTACTTTGCAGCACAGGTCAAGAAAACCGCGGAGGTATATCGTTCACTAATTTGGGACATTCCATTTCAAGAGAGAGATGTCTGATTGGACATAGGGGGTTCAACTTTTCAATATCATTACTTCTGATACATATTTGGGGATCAATTTTTTTATGCCTACAGGTTACACACTATCTAGGTGGAGAAAACTATGTTTTTTAGGCTGGTCGAGAGGGTTATCAGACTTTTTTGAACACACATATGGAAAGAGAGCTTAATCATATGGTAAGATTATTGCATGTCTTTTAGTTGCAAGGGTGTGTATCGGCTTATGATTCTAATTTCTTACAACGGATGGCTAATTCTTTATGATTTCTGAAGAAATTAAATTAAAATATTACGACACTAGAGCATATTCAGCCATTTGTTTCTTAATTATTCAATGCATATAACCACAAGAAAACCTTTGCAGTTTTCTTTTCCTTCTTTTAGTAGGACATTGAATTCATGGTATGCTCAATTTTACATAATTAAAAAACACTAGTATTTTCCTTTTTTCCCCCCTTTTCAAGTGCTTTAAACTGGAAATTGTGTATAGAAATACTCTCCTTATAACGCATTTTTCTCATGCTATGTATGACTGGGATGCTGCAACAGCAGCTAACTTCCTACGAAAATATGGTCTCATAGGTAAGACATTTGTTGTGAAATATTCAAAATGCAGTTTGTATCTCTTATTTTCAAGTTAGGTCCTTATATATTCTCAAATCGAGCATCCAAGTTCGCTTTTCTGAAGGTTTCTGTTTCTCATTTTAGTTAGCTCGCCACCACCTATGAATTATATTCATCTATCGAACTATATGGTGGATGGGTGGGTGTTTCTTCTGGCCAATTGATGGAAAAGGAAAGTTTTAAAAGAAAAACACAGAGAGAGAGAGAGAGAGAGAGAGAGGGGTACTATGCTTAAAATTTATGTCAATATTCAATGCTAACTTGGTGCAAATTTTGGGAATGCACTTGATAGCCAAACTGGTGCAATAGATTCAATGCTAAGGAAATGAATTGATACATTTGGACGATAAACTTCCATCAACGGCGGTATAACGAGGTTATTTTCATTTCATTTTTTGAATATTTATGATATTTTCATTGTTATTGCATGTTTTCTAGAAGTATATTTTAATATAGAGCAGATTGTGGTCGGGTTTCTGTAGGCATAGCTGGACTGACAGATATAAGGCACATTTATCGGATAATAGTTGTAGAAGAGAAGGACAGACCTGGAAAGGAAGGTAAGTATTGAATTAAGTGTTTGCCATTAATTATTTCATTTTTTAATTTCTGTGATGAAGAGATTTTGTGGTTTTAATTCCTGTTTCTTCACCTCCATTTTCCCAATGCATTTGATGAGGCTGATTCAATCTTTTTACAGTTTATTTAGGTAATCGAACCTCTTTTTTTTTTTTTTTTTTTTATTTTTTCTTATTATCATATTCTTCCATTGTAAAGGAAAATAGATTTTTAGCATATTCTTCCATTGTAAAGGAAAATAGTACTATTGTTTTAATAAATTTGATCTAACTTCCAATTCTTTTGTGTAAACTCATATAGGAGGATATGACAAAGAAGAAAAGGCTGCTGGCACTTACGATTTAGTAGCATTAAAACACTGGGGATATACACTATAAGTTTTCCACAGAGTTCTTGAATATTAATGTTTGACCCTCTTGATTTCTTTGCCCTGTCGAGAAAAATACCAAATGAAAGATTTTTTAATTTTAATTTTTTTTTAATGACCATGGGTGTTCACGCCAACTTACGCACACCTTGACTAATCTCACGGGGCTCTAAAGTTTACAACCGGGTACTCACCTCAGTGGTCCTGAGGGGACCCGAACTGGTAATCGTTGGGGAGCAAACCCAAGACCTGATTACTGAGCTACTGCTCAAAGTTTAAATGAAAGATTATTATACATGATAAGTAACATTTTTAGTTTATTATAATCACGTCTCATATAATATCTTCATCGATAGACATCACCAGCATGGAATATGGCAAGCAAGGATTGGAAGAGTTGCTACTAACAAAGATCCTTGCTTGGGAACCTTCAGTATTCTAATGGCTTGTTTGATAAACTAAACTGGACTTGAATACATACATAGTATAAGAGTATCTTAAACTTTTTCTTCTTTTTCGGATTCCATGGACACAAGGAAGCAACAGAAACATACGACATTACAGTCATTAAATTTCGAGGACTAAATGTGGTGACTAATTTCAAAATAAGCAAATATGACGTGAAAAGCATAATGAAAAGCAGTACATTGCCAAGTGGGAGTGTTGCTAAATGTCTCACGGACGTAGAAAATACTGGAATGGCTTTAAATATACGAAGAAGAGCTAATAATGGAAACCCTAATTCACATCAAGCAGATGGACTAAATGGCTACAGTAATAGCTGGCCTAAAACCATAGGATTCCATCAATCGCAGCCATTAAACATGCACTACCCATATGCTCAACAAAGGTACTGTTATGATAAAAAATTGCTTCCTCGTATCTTTGATATGTTTTGTCATCCTTCCTTTCACGGTACTTCCAATAAAAGTTGTGCAATATTTGTTGGAAAAAATTAATTAGCTGCAGTAGTGATCTGAACAATATAATGCAGAAATATAAAACTTATCGTCCGATCGAGTCTCGTGACAGCACGATGTCCTAAAGTGAAATTGTCCGTCAATAATTGCTGCGACCTCCGTGGACAATCACTCCCAGGATACAACGATCTTAAACCACTTGTGCAGCAATCACGAATGGTTTTTCTAGAATTCTCAATTGTACTCCAGAATAAATGTAAAACCCGAATATAAGAAATTCAGAATATGAAAAGGAGGGTTGATGCAAGATGATTTTTCTATTGTCTTTTTGTGTGTATTTTTCCAAAAACGAGATATGGGTTTATATATGCAAGATGGTAGTAACAATCTTCATCATGTTAATGCAGAATTTTAATGACTGAGTAGTGGGTGTTTTAATGGCTGTTAGTGGGTTGTTATAAAAACAAACAGTCATAAAATACTGGTTAGTTTTACCCATTAAAAAAGAAAAAAAATATTTATTTTAGTCAAGAAAGCCCAAGAGCCAAGGCCCCAATCAAGACATTTTAATATCTGCGTGGGGAGTGACTCGAACCCCTGACGTCCCACACAAATGTCATATTTTCCACCACTTTGGCACTTTATCTAATTTGGTTATTTCTTTCACATTTTATATTTATACCATAAATATATAACAGTATTTACATGTACCACTTCCGATTACTACAGTATGCGAATGTAGAATTATAAATATAAATTGTGCATAGCTAAAAATAGCTTAGATCCGTGTTCAGATTGAACTGATGAATTTCATACGGATTAGATTGGCTGTCCTATTTAGATTGAATTTAATATAATGGATCTACTTGAAAATGTTGGCCAGTTTGCTGCCGCCACTAATAAAGAAATCAATACCCACATACCAAATTACGTGAGTTTGCTACCCCAGTTGCTCTGCCAACTCCACAGTATTACAATGTATGTTAAGTTTTTCAACTTTATATTTTACTCATTCTTGTAGTCTTCTTGTGAACATCTTATGGAGAATTCTTAGACATAAGACAGTTGTGTTTATTTGGTAAAATTTAGGCAGATGTTGAGACCGATGAAATATATGCTCAGATGACCCTGCAGCCCCTGACTTCAGTTCCTGTCAGCTTAATTATATGGTTATCAATTTCACTAGCTACAATTAACAAAAAAGTATAGGCCATGGTTAGCTGGTTTGCATCACCACAATTTTATTTGATTTTCTTTTCGTAGAACATGAAATAATTTCTGGTTGTTATATCCTCGCTAGTCGTTATCTTAGATCTGGTGGTGCTTCTGCATCTGTAGAATTCATATATGATACCTCTTTGACTGCCTTACATTCATATCTTGGAGGTATGTATCTTTGATATATGCCTCCTTAAACTTTTATTCAGGGAAAAATATCAGAGCTTTAATTATCCACTTTTTTGTAAGAGGTTGAGAACACTCGCAACAGCCTGGCTTTCTTGGATGGAGGTGCTGTATTGTCCCTTTCTCTGTTCTTTCTTGAAGGTGCTTGCTTAACCTTTTTTTGATTGTAATATGATCTATAATAACCTCAGGGTAGTTTCAACTATATTAGAAAACAAACTAGATATAGTGAGCTTTGTGATGAAACTGCTTGGGGCATAAGCGCGACTGATGAGAAGTGACCCCCTCTAAATTTTATGTCAATGGTTACAACGTGAGACCTTCTCTTCTGCAAATATCATAAATGACCCACTAAACCTTTATTGATTATTTGGATGATGATACTACAACGATATCATTCAACACTGCCACAACTATTGATATTTCGTAATTTCTTTTTTCTTATCTTCATTCTAATTTTCCTCTCATATGACATTTTTGCTTTCTTAAATCCCTACGAAGACAAATTCAGTTGGGACAACGGAAAGTTTGCTACACACTTTGTAGAAAATGAAAGAGTTTTTTTTTTTCCTCTCCTTTTCTTTTCATGTTTTACAAGTTTATACTCCCTTTGCTGGTTGAAGGAGTTAAATCAAGTCTTAGCAATCATGCAAATATTTCGTTTAATCACTTCAATTGTGCATTTCCCTCTTCGTTTTTATGAACTCAACTTACTAATTGTCATCTATATATCATTGTAGTCACTTCGACCAAAATTCACCTTCAATTATGCACATCAGTTGTCTATTCTTATTATACGTGCCTTCAGGTTAGTGAATTAAACAATATTGAGCATGCAAAATATGGCTAATTGGCTAATTGAAGATAATTAAATGTCAACTTGTGTTAGCAAAAATGATATCGAAGCTTATAAGCCTAATGAAGATTTCACATCTGAGGAACAATAACACTTGTATTTTTTAGTGATCTGTTGTCCTGGTATACATAGTCCCCACCCCCACCTAGGGGTGTCAAAAAGGTTCGGTGGCTCGGGCGGCTCGTGGCTCGGCTCGGAAAAAGCCCGAGCCCAAAAAAAAAAAAAAATTTTGAAAAAATTTTTTTTTTACCTGCTGCACGGCAGCTGGCCTGCTGCCGTGCAGCAGGCGTGACCTGCTGCCTAAGGCAGCAGGTTACAGCTGCCGGGTAGGGGGGCAGCCGGGCAGGGCAGCTATATAGCTGCCTTTTTTTTTTTCGTATTAGACTATTAGTAATTTAGTACATTATACTGTTATATTTTTGAAATTCAAATTTGAAATTCAAATTTGAAAAATAATGCGGGTTTTTTTATCTATAAATACGAGATGATTTTTGAAATTTTAAATCACTTTGCTATCGATTTTACTTCGTATTATTTCTATATCATAGATTCAGATTCAAGTTTCAATTTCTTCTTTCTCACTTCTCATATAACAATTAATATATTCAATTTCTTTCGCTTTATCAGTATTTTTTATTATACTAGTTATTATGGATTTTACAAGTGATGAAGTTAATCAGTTTGGCGGTAGTTCGAGTACTCCATCTAACTACGATGCATGTGAAAATGTTCCAATTAATTTGGAGGATATTGAAGAGGAAGAAGTTCAAGTACTCGAGACAAAAAGGCCAAAAAAAGAATCATCGGACTGTTGGCAACATATGACACGAAAAAAAATTGGTGTTCAAAATGGAGTAGATATTTGGAAAGCATGTTGCAATTATTGTGGCAAAGAACTTAGTTGGAAGCCTGGTTCGAGCACAACGCATTTGAATAGACACGTATTGAGGAGTTGCAAAGCAAAACCAGCCGATCTCGACTCGAAACAAACCGAACTAGTGTTTGGCGGTTCTAATTCTACTCTTTCCACTTTTGTATATTCACA
>NC_036244.1:19605694-19624523 GCF_002742605.1 Olea europaea var. sylvestris | reverse complement strand
AAAAAAAAAAAAAAAAAAAAAACCGAGCCGGCTCGGCTCGTAAAAAGCCCGAGCCAAAAGCTCGGGCCGAACCTTATTTTTTTGAACGAGCTTTGGCTCGGCTCGGTTCGGGCCAAAAAAAGCCCGTTGTGATTTCCTCGAGCCGAGCCCGAGCCCAAAATTTCGGCTCGCGAGCCGGCTCGGCTCGGCTCGTTTACATCCCTACCGCCACCCCCTTTCTTAACAGTCACATCTAAGACGTTATCTCTTTATCTACGTTCTTCATTCACTTTTTCTAATTTAACTTTTCTTTTTCATGAGTTTTTCTGTTTATAGAAGCCAGAATTCCCCTAGAGTAATTTTACCTAATTTTATAGCATTCAACAATCATCGAGACTAGTTCATGCTCCCTATTCTATTGGTATGGTACAAGAGCTTCTTCATACATTATTTCATTATCTTTTTGACTCTGGACTTTGTTTAGTCCTTGACACTGACATAAGGTGAGCCATGTTTTTCAGGACGTCTTTACTGGGATGGTAATACTGGGAAGATAAAGTGTGCAACTACTGGTACAACTGTAGAGGTACAAAATGGAACATTTCTTCCCAGTTCTTTTGTTTCATCCCTCTAAAATTGACTTATTTGCCATCAAGTTAGGTTACATGTAAAGCATATCTATTTTATGTTTTCTTGATTTATTTGTTTAAATATAACTAAGATTCCATGACTTTGTGAATGGGAAAGAACAATTCTAAGTGTAGTTCTAATTCTTACTTTACAAAGAGTGACCTGCCAGTATCTGCATCTACATTTTTTTTTTTTTTAAATAGACTACAAATATTACTTTTATGTTTCTTTTAGGAATTAGTTTCATGGAGTATGCAACATTTTATAGTCGAAACTTATTTCTTTTACTTTTGCTATGCATTTCTACAGCATACTGTCAACATTCCTACAAAGAGAATAAACATATTTCAAAAATTAGGTACAATGAGAGAGTATGTAAATTATCAAAACTTAAGATACCGTCTATTATCTATCACCTTGTATGCTTTGGGATACATGTAAATTCAAACAAATACATTGCTTTTTTAATATAATTAAGGAGGAAAATTGAGGTTATGTTTGTCATTTATTTATCTTTACTTGCTAACAACTTTCACGATAAATTAGTGTGGCATGAGGTTTTACATTAGTTTGATTATGTTAAAGAATGTTCATGAAGAAGTTGATTATGTTAAAGCATGTTCATGAAGAAGAAAAACTTGAAATTCTTTTAAATGAATGGCATGGCTGATTTAAACATTTATCCCAGGAACGTGGTACAATATGTTCCTTCGAACTCACTTGTCTATGTCTTCACAGTTTGAAATTGCTCCTATACCCTTTTTCCTCATCTAATAATCATAATCCAATATTTTGATTACTTTATGATGCCCCAAAATGCAAAGGTATGCATGTGAAGAGTACGTGAGTCCAACATATCCCTTAATAAGAAACCTAATTTTGCATCTGCAATAATTACAATCATGATTAGCAACGTAGATAAGCGATGCGTATATTCTACTTCACTGGTATTTTTTATGCGCTTTATTCATAAAATATAACCCACATCATAAATGAATCAAATATCGAGCATTAACACCAGTGCAACAAACTATGGAAGGGACTTGGGTTTTGATCTCGAGGAGCTGCGGCTAACGGTAGGATTATGTAGAAACACATCAGCAAGCATGGCATCAGAACATGGTTCTTCACAATGCAAAAGGAAATGAAACCAGACGCTTGTATTAAAATGGAGGGAAATCGGTTCCTTGTATTTCTACTTGAAGAAATGTATCATTACGATTGTAATAGAGGCTGAAATAAAATCATAGGCCTTTCTTCTAATTTATCACATTTCCTGAAGTTTTTTTTAGTTGTTTATTTCAAATCATGGAGTCTCTAAGACTCTAACTGTAAATGTGGGGACAGAAAAGTAGTACTGCACTATGCCCGGCCTTGTCGCACATCTAATCATAACAAATTATTTACAATGTATTGCTGATGTATATAACTTGTATGTATTGCTGATGTATATAACTTGTTGCCTTGCTCTCTTCAATTCTTACAGGCGTTTTCTTGATTTCTTCTTACTCTTTGGATGCTTCACAAATGTATTTTATAGGAAAAATCATATAAAAAATTACTTCATCAAATTAAGTTAATTTTGTTAACTTCATTCAAAGCGCATATCTTTCTTCAATCTTTAACATTTGATACACTAACATTATTATTATCATAAAAATAAGGCAGTTTGTGCATTGCACGAGCAAATCGCTTGTTTAGAAATAAGAACTGAAAAAAATTCAATTACTCTTTTTTTTTATTAATCATAAGTTAAGACGAGCTTATTTTTCCAGAATTTTACCATAGAAGTGTTGCCGTCGTAAATTGAAGTACCACGCACGGTCTCAGTTAAGTTATTACAAATTTTGTTCATTAAATAGACTTATTATTATTATTATTATTATTATTTTATTTTATGTATTAAAGATACACAATTTAATTTAACTTAGTTTATAGGAAACAGAGACCTAATAAATCATGGTCATATCTTTCACGCCTCTTTCATTCACGACTCTATAAAATTTCGCGCTCACCTCTGCCTATCAACTCTGCTCGTCGCCCCAAGCCACCCATCAACCACCCACTGCCGACCAATAAAAAGCATGTGCATCTGATAATAAATATAACCTGTGGACTTATCATCTTTAATTAGTTGAATATAACTTTAGTCGATTAAATTACTAATACTATCATGTTTAACTCTTACAAAACATTTACACAGATAATTAAGGGTTATTAGTCGAATAATTTTGACTAAACGACAAACTTCAGCTAAAAGGAAAACAAAATCACAAGGGATCATAAGCAGTCTTTGCAAAAGTAATGAAGAACATCACAATGTAGTCCAAAATACATTGATCACGAGAGGATCAAGGATTCATCAGACCTCTCTCAGCTTCAAACCCAAATAAGGCACTCCTAGAGTGTACTTGGTATCTTCTCTCCTCTTAAGACTTGGTACAGCTTTCTAAGTTCCTCTTTTTGCTCCAAAATCTGCATAGGGTGATTAAGAGTTAGTTTTAAGAGTCATTATACCAGATGCTATTATAGCGAAGTAATATGACAAAACATTACTTGTTTGGAGGTTGAATGGATATCATTAAAGATGAAGATAAGTTAAAATCTTGTCCATCCCATGCAATCTTGTCTAATTTACGTACCAAATATGCACTAAAGTTACCAAGTTGCACCTAAGGTGCTCTTTTTAAAAAAAAAAAAATTGAAGGCCAAAATATTTCTTGCTTTTGCAGGTAATTTGGGACAAAAAAATGCTGAATGACGTTAAAGATTAAAACGAAATAAATAAGTCTTGTCAGCTGTAGTATTCAACATTCTATATGATATACTGCGTGACTAAAAATCATATATACACGGCAAGAATATCAGAGAGAAATGAACATGATGATATTACCACTGACTCTGGTGGTGGAGGAGATGGAGATTCACGCTCAGTAATATCTAACACCAGAAAGTGGAAGTTAGTCAACTAGACAGAATAAAAACTAAATAAAACTGAGGATTTAATCTGTTGTTACAATTAATTATCAGTAGACTCTCTTCCATCCTTCTCTTTCGGTTCTTGCAGCAAAGTTCATGGTTGTGAAACTCTCCTAAGAATTCCATTGCTTGTTGCATCACCTCATCTTCTGAATCGTGTATATTTGATTCACAACTTTTCTTTGGAATGTCCAATTCCATCGCTTGTTGCACCACCTCATCTTCTGATTCGGGTATATTTGACTCACAAATTTTCTTTGGAACGTCACGTGAAGATGGATTCACCGAAAATTCTTTTCCCTCACCAATGGCCTCAGAGAAATCATTTTTTCCCTTAAAAGAAGACGAATTAGATTGAATTTTGCCAACTGAAATGCCTTTGGTGACACAAGTTCTTGCTCTGGTCACATCATCTTTCTTTGTTGCCTGCAACACAGAAGGCTTCTTAGTGCTGAATCTTTTTGAGTTTTGCTTTGCGGTATTGGCTTCTGTCAAATTATCATTCATTGCTGCCTGCAGCACACAAGACTTCCTTAGTGACTTCAGAAAAAGTGGGGCGGAAGCAAAATTGAAAATTTTATAACAAAAATAAATTTGAAAACCTTGAAAATATGTAAAAAAATAATTTTGTTGTAAAAAATGCTTATTGAAATAATTCCCTTAAATATAAGGTAAAAACTAAAATTCTAAATGGAAAGTAAACTAAAATCCTAAAAAGGAAATAAAACTCTAAAATAAAAGGAAACATAAATCCTATTATAATAATAACCAACTACTATCCTCTTTATAATAGGCTATATCTAAAAGGGAACATCCTATCTCAACTCCTATAGGGCTGATCCTACATAAAAGAATTGTTGGTTGACCACAAAAAAACTCTGAATTAACTTACACTTTGATTAAAACAACACTTGGATATAAAATTATTCTTGAAGGAAGATGTCCCTCATCAATGCATAATGTAAAAGTTATGGCAGGAAACATACATCTTGAAGTTCATATGGTAACAAAAGTACCATGGAACCATAAAAAATTTTTAGAACGTTCTTGCATTGATGTGTACAAAGCCTCAAAGGACGCATATAGAATAATTAACAATGAAAACTCTTAGTGAAGAATTTAAACTGTAATGGTGAAACGAGAAGTATAACAAAATGGTAAATTCGTCAACTGATGATTCCATAACAACTGTAATTTCTACATTGATTCAAAATATTAATAACTCCGTACTAATCTATCAGAGGCCAATTGACAAAGTCACGGAAGTGTTTTAGCGGTCATATTCACACTCCAAAACGGAATGATAATACATCAGCTCCCATTTTGCATAAAAAAAATATGCTTGCATAATCGATAAGCATTAATTAATGATAAAATCAACATCACCTAAGGTATTCTTCTAATAAAAAAATGGTGAAGGCCAAAATATTTCTTGCTTTTGTAGGTAATTTGGGACAAAAATTTAAAAAAAAAAAATGCTGAATGACATTAAAGATTAAAATGAAATAAATAAATCTTGTCAGCTCTAGTATTCAATACTCTATATAATATACTGTGCGACTAAGAGAAGTGAAAATGAAGATATTACCACTGACTGTAGTGGTGGTGGAGATGAAGATTCGCGCTCAGAAATAACTAACACCAGAAAGTGGAAGTTAGTCGACTAGACAGAATAAAAAGGAGATAAAACTGATGATTTAATATGTTATTACAATTAAACGTACTCAATGACCCATGCATCCTTTTCTTTCTGCTCTTGCAGCAAGGTTCATAGTTGTGAAACTCCCCAAACAATTCCACTGCTTGTTGCATCAGCTCATCTTCTGAATCAGGTAAATTTAACTCACAACTTTTCCTTGGAACATCCTGTGAAGATGGATTCACAGAAAGTTCATTTTCCTTCCCAATGGCCTTAGAGAAATCATTTTTCCCCTTAAAAGAAGACGAATTAGTTTGATTTTTGCCAATTGAAATGCCTTCGGTAACACAATTTCTCACCTTGCTCACATTATCTTTCTTTGTCACCTGCAACACAGAAGGATTCTTAGTGATGGTAGAAAAAGGAAAATCCAGGGCCTACTCCTATAGCCTAGAACTCTACTGGTGTAATCTCAGGAAAAAAAGATATCTTACCATTGTGAATTTTGCTTTGCCTTTGCTGACACTAGTACCGGCTTCTGTCACATTATCTTTCATTGTTGCCTGCAGCACACAACGCATTCTTAGAGATTTCAGAAAAAGTGGTGCACAAGCAAGATTGAAAATTTTAAAACAAAAATAAAGTTGAAAATCTTGAAAATATCTAGAAAATAATTTTATTCTCTTATCCTACCAATGCCAGGAAAAAAAAACTAAAATCCTAAAAGGAAAATAAAACTCTAATCTAAATGGAAAAACAAATCCTACTGTAATAATAACTAACTACTATCCTATTTATAATAGGATTGTCCTACATCAATTATAGCTCAACTCCTACAAGTTGGCCCTATATAATAGAATTGTGTATTAACAGAAGTCGGTTGAATACAAGGAAAAAAAAAAAAAAAAAAAAAAAAAAAAGACTCTTAATGAACTTCCACTTTTACGAAAACAACACTTTGAGGATAAAAATTATTCTTCAAGGAAGATTCCCTCATCAATGCAAAAGTACATGTGTGGCTGGAAACATACTTCTTGGAGTTGACATAATAACAAAATTACCATAGAACCACAAAATTTTTTTCTTGCATTGATGCGTACAAAGCCTTATGCATATAAGATAATCATCAACTAAAACACTCATGAGGAATTTTAAATGTAATGGTTGAAGGACAAGCTAAAAACTTTGCCGAAAGTGTAACAAAATGATAAATTCCATAACAACTTAATTTCAACATCGATAATAGAAAATTTGAATAACTCCAATGTAATATTTCAAACTCACGATGCTGATGTTCATCAGGACCAGAGGCCAATTGACAAAGTCACAAAAGTGTTTTAGAGGTCATATTCGGACTCCAAAAAAGAATGAAAATCTCACAACTCCCGTTTGGAATACAAAAATATGCTTTGCAGAATCGATAACCAATTCAAAATCGCCCAGGAAAAAATTATTCTCTCAGCTCCCGTTTTGCATAAACAAATTATTCAGATCTACATATATGTATTAATAGACACAAGTTAAATTCAACTAATTAAACATGACAAGACCATACAAGTGCACAAACCTTTTACCGCTCAGCGGTGTGCGGCGAGCGGCGGGGTGCGAGATCTGTAGAAGAATGGGGTGTGGAATCTGCAGAAGAATGGGGTGCGGAGTGCGATATCTGCAGAAGAATGGCGTGCGAGATCTGTGGGCGTAAATAGGGGGTAATTCATTCTTTTTTAAAGAGGTAATTCATTCTTTTTTCAAATGGGGGTTTCCATGTTGTATAAATTGTTCCTTTATGTTCCTATTCTATCTTGCTATTCCTCTTCCTTCTTGTTTCGGCCTGTCCATTTATGCTACGGAATGAAGACGGTTTGATTTTTTCTAACCCATTACGTACCACTTTAAATTTACAATTCTTAAATTTACAATTCTCATTGATGATGTTACAAAACTATTATCTGACTAATTTTTTTTTTATTATTATTTTTGTAGGATTGGGCGCTTTTGATACCACGGGATTATTGGCGGTCCTGTGATTGTCCAGCCCGAGGCGAAGTCCAAAAACTAGACTCTCAAAATCAACGTAAATATAAAATTTAACGGTGTATTATATAACATATTGTTAACTTAAAAACTTAACATTAAAACAACAAACAAATATCTCAATCATCTCATAATTAATGAAAAAACTATTTATCTTTTCCTTATTTTAATAAAAAAATATAAAAAAAAAACTTTTGGGCCAAAATAGGCCCCCTATGTTTTGGGCCTGAGGCACAAGCCTCATTTGCCTTGCCACAGGACCGGCTCTGATTATTGGTTTTTTACAAACTTGCTATATACTAACTTCACATTGTTGTTAAAGATTAGAAAAACATGTTCAAGATTGTTGATGATGTTATAAAACTAATATTGATTTGAAGAAAATAATTATACTGGCTCAGTTGATTCACTGTCATTGATAAGGCAAGTAGCTTGACTTAAAAGAAATGTGGCTCATCACATGAGGCTAAATTGTTAGATTTTCTATTGAAAAGTTTTATCTATTGTCAACGCAGTGAATTTTATGTTGATATAGTAGAATGTGATTCTCTTCATTTAGTTCAAAATATGTTTTCTAACTCTTCTTTTGTGCCATACGAAATAGTTTTGTTATCATTGTTATGTTGTTAGTTTACTCATATATTGTTTTACAATAGCAAAATAATTATCCATCTCTGTCTAGAGTAAGTTGGTTTTGTTTCTACTAAGTCAATGATTAGCGGTCTCTTTAGCTTTTTACCCATATATCATATTGCCTCCTACATAGAGTAATGTATTTATTCAAAATTGCTTTCCCTACATGAAGATCGGTGTCAAATGTCTTCATTATAGTTGGTATTCATCGTCACTTTTTTAAATTATTCACTTTATTGAATAACATTTAAATTCAAGTTAATATGTTAGTTAACAGAAGAGTGAACATATCAACCACCCCTCTGTCTATGCTAAGGTTTTGATAGATGCTAAATATTATTTGTCTCTTTTTTTTAATGCTTATTACTTTTTAAGTGTTAGTCGTTTTTTTGAATTTTTTGGCACTTTTTTTTTTATTGTTTATTACTATTTAAAAAAAATTGTCACTTTTTTGAATTACAAACATAATTTTTTATTGAAGTTTTGTCACTCTTTTGAGTGTTTATCACTTTTTAAAACGTTTGTTAATTTTTTAGTAATGTATCACTTTTTTATTTCTGTCAATTATTTTTATTCCTTTTTTCTTTTTTTATTAAATTTTCGTCACCTTTTTTTAGTGACAAATATCAAATTTTCAATTTTTAATTTAAAAAAGTCATTCTCAGCTTTAAAAGTGACATTGTGTCACCTTTTTATATAAAAGAGACATTTTGTCACTTTTTTTACGCTTAATTATACACAGTATTTTTTAACTTTCAAAATACTTGTTATATGATTTTTTAAAAGACCTCTAATTTTAAGGGTATTTTTGTAAGTTTCCCTTGGATAATTGCGTCCAAATTTAGGTTTGGCGTTTACTTTAATCTAGCCCTAATTTGGTTTGGGTTAGAATTTTAATTTTAATTCAAGTCAAAGTCGATAATTATTTTTAACCACCTATTTTACGAAAAAAAATTATATATGCCTTAATTCACATCTTACTGTGTCATACAAATGTTAATTAAAAATGCTAAATAAGATTTTGAATATGTTTAAAAATTCCAGTTTCCTAAATTAAAACCATAATTTGCAACTCGTGTATTTTTGTATCACCCCATTTCATATCTTTCCGTTAAATGCCCTTCCATAAAACATAATTTAATTCAAAAAGAAGGATGAAGATTATAGATAATCACCTAAATAATAATAATAATAATAATAATAATAATAATAATAATAATAATAATAATAATAATAATAATAATAAAGTAACGTTACTCCTTTGGAAAATATACTTTGAATCACTGTAATCTCCATATATTGATCAATATAGATCTTCTTTGAGAAAGAGTTGAATTATGCATTCTTGCTACGATAAAATTGTGTCTTGTTTTTAAAACGATATTCAACTTACTTCATGATGGTGTATGTGTTTGTTTTGGGGAAAAAGTGTATTTTTGAATTGTAATTTTTTTGAAAATGCGTGGTTAAAAAGGAAACAAAATCAATTTACTTGCAAAATTATTTTATTGAAAAATGTTTGGTTAGAAATAAGTTTTGAAAAAAAAATGGGTCTCAAACAAGAGCTTAATAAATTTATTTTAATTTAAAGAGTTAACACAATTGTCTTTTCAACTAAAATACTTCATCATGTTTGCTAGACTAGATATTTTAATAATTATATTGGATGGCATTGTATATAAGTCAATTCTATTTTTCGTTATTTTTTTCATGATGTCTTCAAAGTTCCAATCACCAATGTGTTGGAAAACAAATGAACAAGATTAAAAATAGAAAAAGAAATTGATATATATTTATCACGATTGACTTACAATCTCTCTCTTTTAAAAGAGAAGGTTTGGAAATTCATTGTTCATTTATGTCGTATGCCTTTTTACACTTAATTGATTTACTATCTGATTTTGCTACAGTGCACATCTCTCTTGAATGGAATAAAAAGTTTCATTGATCATTGAACTTTGAAAGTTGTCACGTTGTGGTCATTGTACTTCTATATGTTGTCGAACGGTCACTGAACTTATCAAACGTTTCCTCCCTCCATCACTTACTAAGATCCCATTTGAATGGCAGTTGATGTGGTACGACAGCATCCTATTTGGCAACAAACGACGTCATTTTGCTTGCCACGTTAGACTCGTGTATTTGGAAAAATGCTTTCATTCACGTTGAAAATCAAAACCTGAATAAAGCGAAGCCGGATTCCCCAATTGAGTTCCCACCCAATCCAGTAGAAAGAACCCTAGATTTCGATTTGCCCAAATTGCTTCCCTTACGATTTCGAAAACCCCACATCAGATGATTTCTAATCCCTAATCTCCCATTCCTCCGTAATCCTCATTTGTTCATAACCCAAACCTTCAGAAACATGAAGGAGAAAATCAGTCGACTCGACCATTTCCGCACGGTGAATGTAATCCTAGATTGAAGGCTATTGTAGATACAATTGATATCTTTGTTTCTTTAGTTGTGTATTATAGATGCAATTGATAATCCCAAATTCCCGATAGCATCCATAGTTTTTCATTATCAATTGATGCTAATGAGCAACTTTAAACTGTAGTTATGCATTATAGAATATGAGATTGAAGTGATGAAGTTTTAATTGTTAATCTTGGCCTTTTGCTTAATTTCCTCAAATATAATAACCGGCGGAGAGCGTATATATTTAAAGGATGAAATTTTGATTACTAATCTTGGCCATTGGCCAAAATTCAGACATGGAATGTAAGGCCAAAGATCTGATTGAAGTTTTGTTTGTATGTTGAATAGAGCTGCTCAAATACTAGAAGAAAGGCAAGCGGAGATATCTATGAACATAACTATTCGCACGGGAAAAGCAGCTATGGAGTATAATGGGAAAGAGAAGGGAAAAGTTTCGTGAATTTGTTCCAACTATGTGACAATGAAAAAAGTTCGTTGTATTTGTCAAACTCCATGTTTATGTAATCAGCCGTGAATATGTCACAAATTATATTTGTTGTAAAAACAAGAATCTTATTTTGGTTATGTTTATCATGTTTATGTAATTTTAATATTGTTGTCATGTTTATGTAAAAGGAGCACCTTCCTATTGTGAGATGTAAACTGAGGAAGAATACAAATTGTAAAAGGAGCACTTATTTTGGTTATGTTGAAATGTATACAAATCCCTCGATTTACAATGGTATGCAGCAATAGGAACCATGTACAGTGAGTCACCAATACTGTAATGCTTTAGCTGAAACAATAACCTTGCTAAAATTCCACTAGACTATGGCCATCCATTAGTAGACAGTATGACATCTGCAATAAATTAGAAGCAATTTTATAGAAATAACAAAACACATACCAAAGTCTGCATTTCGCACTCGTTATGGGCATTTCGAATTTCTTGTAATGCCATTTGGACTGACAAATGCACTAGCAGTATTTATGGACCTAATGAGTCGAATCTTCAAGGACTACCTAGATAAATTTGTCATCGTATTCATTGATGATATTTTAGTCTATTTAAAAACTCGAGATGATCACGCAAACCATCTTCGTACAGTCCTACAAATCTTAAGAGAAAAAAACAACTTATGCTAAATTCTCAAATATGAATTTTGGTTGGAAAAAGTGGCGTTTTTAAGACACGTTATCACCAAAGAAGGAATTTCGATAGATCCCAGTAAGATTGATGCAATTCTTAAATGGGCGCAACCAACTACACCTACCCAAGTACGTAGTTTTCTTGGGCTAGCTGGGTATTATCGACGATTTGTGCACAACTTCTCGAAGATTACTTCTCCTTTAACTCGGCTCACACGAAAAAATATTTCATTCAAATGGACAAATGTGTACGGTAGGAGTTTTCAAGAACTTAAAACACGGCTTACTATGGTACCCATTATAACTATTCCTAACGGAGCGGGAGGGTTTACGATTTATAGTCATGCCTCAAGAAATGGGTTAGGTTGTGTGTTGATGAAACATGGTAAGGTAATTGCTTATACCTCCTGACAACTGAAATCTTAAGAACTAAACTATCCTATACAAGATTTAGAATTGGTAGCCATTGTTTTTGCACTTAAAATATGGCACCACTATCTTTATGGAGAAAAATGTGAGATATTCACAGATTATAAGAGCTTAAAGTACTTCTTTACCCAAAAAGAGTTGAATATGAGACAAAGAATATGGTTGGAATTAATCAAAGATTATGATTGTACCATTAGTTACCATCTAGGAAAAGCAAATGTAGTTGCTAACGCACTAAGTAGAAAACTTTCCTACCAGGAGACCTTTAACCATTCAAGTGAAGATCGAGAAAGCTCCCAATTGAAAGAAAAAGGACCAAAAGTGAAACGATTATTCGCTCTTACCGTACAATCAATCATCATGGAGAAAATCAAAGAAGGTCAAAATAGCGATTCTTTTGCTACTAAGATTCGACAAAACTTAGCAAGCGAAAAACCAACAGATTATTGTATTTCAGATCAGGGAATTCTTCTATATAGAAATCGAATATACATACTTGATATAAATGGACTACGGGATGATATTCTATATGAAGCACATACAACCCCTTATACTGCTCACCCTGGAACCACCAAATTATACCATGACATTAAAACATTGTATTGGTGGCCAGACTTGAAACGTCAAATTGCCGAATTCATAGCCAAATGCTTAACCTGTCAACAAGTAAAAGTAGAACATCAAAGACCAACAGGATTGCTACGACCTTTACAAATTCAAGAATGGAAATCGGAACAGATTACAATGGATTTTGTGTGTGGTCTGCCAAAGGTTACAAAGGGTTTTCAGGCTATATGGGTAATAGTAGATCGACTAACTAAGTCTACACACTTTTTACCCATTAAAATGACCTTCAAAATGGAACAGTTTGCTAGCTTGTATATACAAGAAATAGTCCGACTCCATGGTGTACCCGTTACGGTTACATCATATCGTAATCCACGATTTTTGTCACGATTATGGAAGGAGATACAAAGTTGTTTAGCTACGAAGCTTCAATTCAGTACAGCTTTCCATCCACAAACCGATGGACTGACAAAATGAACTATCCAAACTCTGGAGGACATGCTTCGCGCTTGTGTTTTGGAATTTCAGCACAGTTGGGATTATTATCTATCTTTAATTGAATTCTCTTATAATAATAGTTATCACATGTCAATCCAAATGCCTCCATTTAAAGCATTATACGGTCAAAAATGTCGATCCCCTTTATATTGGAATGAAATAGGTGAAAATAAAATCACAAACACCGAAATGGTTCAAGATATGGTGAAAGCAGTTGAGAAAATTAAGAGACGATTAAAGACAACTCAGGATCGACAGCGTAGCTATGCAGATGAACGACAACGACCATTGGAGTTTGAAATAGGAGATAATGTTTGTATTAAAATATCTCCTATCAAGGGTTTACTAAGATTTGGGAAATCCTTAAACATATTGGTAAAGTTGCTTATCGATTAAAGCTATCGAAACAGATGAGAAAAATACATTATGTATTTCATGTGTCAACTCTTTGAAAATATATTCCCGATCCCACTCATAAGTTAACAAAGACGCCAACTGATATTCATCTTGATTTGACTTGGGAAGAAAAACCAATCAGAATATTAATGAATGATACTAAGAAGCTTCGCAAGAAGGAAATACCCATAGTTCGTGTTTTGTGGCAAAGTAATGCCATCGAAGAAGAAACTTGGGAAAGAGAGGATGAAATAAAAGCTCAATATCCCGAACTCTTTGACTAAGGTCATTTCGAGGACAAAATATTTTTTTTAGGGAGGAAATTGTGAGATCCCAAAACTTTAGTAAGTTTGTAATGCATGCCTTGTATTGTGATGTATATTTCATGTAACATAGTAAATTTTTTTATTAATAATATCATAATCTTATGAAAAGAATTGAATTAAAATTTTGGTTAAAAACTATGTGGAAAAATTAAGGAAAATGAGGTGGCTACTCTCAATAAATGACCTTGCACTCTAAATATGAAAATGACAAATGGTATAAGATGGCTACCCTACTCATATCACTTTGCCACTCTAAATATTACAATGACAAATGGCATAATGGGGAAAAATTAAGGAAAATGAGGTGGCTTCTCTCAATAAATGACCTTGCACTCTAAATATGAAAATGACAAATGGTATAAGGTGGCTACCCTACTCATATCACTTTGCCACTCTAAATATTACAATGACAAACGGCATAATAGGGTAAAAGGTGGCAAAATAATGATTAAGGAAAATAAATTAATTATTAATTTAATTCTAAATTATTACTATAAATAGGGGGGAAGGAGAGAAATGGAAATGCATACAACAAAAATAGAAGTCAAGTAACTTTATAAAGATAACACTTTAATTGTCTTGCAACTTGAAGGTGAGTACTCTATATCTACTTTTATATTTATTGCAATTATGTTTATTGGATTACTTCTTGCTTTTCAAATAAATTATAGATCTAAGATTCTACCCATTGATATTGACATTGCATTGGATATTGGCATTGCATTGGATAATGATCGATATTATTGATTTAACACAAATTGGTGTAATTAACTAATGAGCTCATATATTGTTATTTTCATATTGCGCGCATGGGTAGGATTGAACATCTATAATTGGGGTCCATTGTTTTCCTTATTTATTCAAATAAAAGGAAGTTATGGTATAGATTACTCGCCGAATAAACCTATTCACATTATTTTATTTTCCCGTAGATGATCACCATCGAATACATTGACTTTACCTCGGGTGAATGGATGAGTTCGACAGATGGCCGATATTGTATGTATGTCAAAGAAGTCCACACATGGATGACGTATCCAGACTTTTCGGGTTTCCATCACTTTGTGGGATCCCATTATTATATTGACTACTTCAAGGCTACTACTATGACGTACTTATTTTCAAATGATTTTCTTGGAGAATAAATATGTCCCGATGACTTTGATACGTAGTATAACTATTAGTACAAATCGGTTGGCTATGATAGTAAGATATGGTGCGTAGTGTGACTTGCGTAGTGAAATTTGTGTGTAGTGAAAACTTTTGTAATGCACTTTTGTATATCTACTAGTCTCTAGTACACTTTTTGCAATGTAATCTAGTATATAAGAAAATTTTCAACTATCTTATATTTATTGTTGCTTGCCTACTCCATACTCTACAAATAGCCAAAAGTTTTCTCTCTTCACAAAGCATATAAAATTTTGAAATCTTTATACATAAAGTTAAATGACTATATTGGGAACACATCTTCAATTTTACGGTTTAAGCTAAAACTTTACTTATTGGGTCATATTCTAAGGTTTTTGAATTGAGGAATGATATTTTGCATTGTTGATGTTAAAAACATCTGTTTATGTGACATTAAATAATAAGCACAATTGCATGAGTCATTAAATTTCAACTTTCATTAAACCTATCACATAACATCGCTTAGATTGGTGTTAAAACTACAGTGTTAGACAACATCATTATTTTGAATTAATAGTTTAAATTCAAATATAATGATAGAGAATTGGTTAAACTAAGCTAATGTTGTCATCCAATCAAATCTCTCTCTCGACCCCTTAAACTCATTTTCAACTATATATTCACACAATAAAATATTTTGACGTAAATTCAAAATTTTTTTTAGCCACATTTTTAACCACACAATCTTCTAAAAACACTATTTTCAAACTCATTTTCCTCAAAGTACTTTTTTTAATGGATGACAAACGAGGGCCAAGTATAATAAGCTCCTTTGAATATTTGGTCTACAACTTGGAAACAAGGAATTCATTTCCTCTAGTTTTATAACCGTAGTTTTATAACCGGAGCTGAAATTTCGAACCAAAATAAATTTAAGCTATTTATCAACATATGGAGACAGATATCGGATTTACGAGTACTAAGGATGTTGTTATGAGCATCGAAATGGTTTGGAATTTGAAATAAGGAGGCAACATATTTTACAATCGCTTGGATTAGTCATCACTATCAAAGCCAACCAAAGGTTTAAAAAAATGGTTACAAGCCATGCTCCCATTTCAGCACTTCTCTCAAAAAAGGAACAAGCTACACCTTTCAAACCGGATATAAAAACTTGGAATAAAACCAGTCATTTTGCAAATATTACGAAAAAAACAGCTTAGAATTAGTCGCTTTTACAATTAGCTGTCAAACTAACAAATGTAGGACTGTTGAGGATTATTAGTCAAATAGTTTTGACTAAACAACTATCTTCATCTTAACTTATAACAAAATCACAACGTATAATAAGCAGTCTTTGCGAATACGTAGAGAATACTTTTATCATAACAAATTGGTTAATTGAAAAGTATATAAAAAGACTGTTTATATGGGCAAAATAATTTCCTTATCTTACCAATATAAGGAAACAAACCCAAAATCCTAAAATGAAAGAAAAATAAATTCCTAAAAAGGAAATAAAACTCTAATCTAATAGGAAACAAAAATCCTATTGTAATAATAACTAACTACTATCATATTTTTAATAGGATTGTCCTATATCAAAATTGAATATTCTAGCTCAACTTGTACAAGGCTGGTTCAACAAAATAATTTTGTGTTCACAAAAGTTGGTTAAATATAGAAAAACTTTGAATAAACTTCAACTATGAAGAAAACAACACGTGAGGATAAAAATTATTCTTGGAGAAAGATTTGCCTCATCAAAGCATAATGTACAGGTTGTGGCTGCTAACATACTTCTTGGAGTTGATATAGTAACAAAAGTGTCATAGAACCACAAACATGGGGATCAAACAAACCCAATATTGAGATCTAAAGACTTAATAAACATTTAACTGAAAAAAAAAACTGAGAACTTTAAATATAGAAAACCGAACGTTAATCTAATACACTAATTGTTCAACTTGATACAATGAGTTATTAATTTGATTGAAACATCCAAAAGTGAGTCCATTGATCCATATAAAACGAACTATATTTCCAGGTGGGTCAAAATAAACAAATTGAAGTAAGCCTCAGTGTGTGTGTGTGCGTTACAGAAAGTTGGGAAACCTTATAATGAAATCAGAATTTCTAAGGCAACGTAGAATTAAGACTGCAACTATTCTATGAAAACAACCCATATTGTCCAAGCAGAGTTTGAATTTTGGGATAGACAAGCTGTGTTACTTATATATCTCCAGGAATCAGAAGGTGATCGAAGTGATCTTGTTAAATAAGAGGCATCCTCCCACAAATATAGAGCATGTTTCACCTTGTATCTTCAGAACCAACATCAATACCATAATGAAAGTAGTTGATAGCAAAATTCAGTAATCTTATTATGCTCAATCAAATTTAAGATTCAGGTTAAAAATGCACGATAACCATGAATGATAACAAATGAGAACACTATGAAAAAACTAGCGACTTCTTTCATGCATCCGTTGTAATTAGTATCAGAAAGAAATTACACTATCCTTCCCGACGGTGTAAGGAGTAGCAAGAAATGAATGCCTAAAAGTTCCCAAATATGGGGTTTTTAGCACACTTAATCTAAGGATCAAGTTCCTTACAGAGCTCTTATAGAACTCAAAAGATCCATGAAAAAAAAGAACAATTGAGTGCATATACAATCAAAATTGTAAAAGAACAAGTATCTAATCTAGCTCAACAAGATATATATTAGATGGACAACACAAAGCTATATGCATTCAAAATACACGCACTTAACTACTTGCTTGTTACTTACTCTTCTTAATTGTTGTTCTCCCACTGTGTTTAAGTTCCAAGACCTTTAGCTTATTTTTGTAGGTGGGTTACTTCTTGACCATATCAATAGCCTGATATGACAAGAAAACATAATATGGCATTAGAAGAGTAGGAAGCAACGAGGGTACCTAGGTAAGTCAAGTTTCATAGCTTCTACACTAAAAGAACACAAAAAACTATAAAAAGTTGAGAGAAATCACATATAAAAAGTTGAGAGCAATTCACATTGAAACTCGAGATCTTCCAGTTTTACAGAGATCAGCTGATTAGCAACACCAGTCATGGTAGCAAAGGTCATAGCCAATAACTACTCCAAAATAGATATATGATATTTACACTGACAGAAGATTAAATCATCTAAAAATACAAACAACATAATGAAGATATAGTTGGCAAAATTATACAGATTTGTGGAACAGAAAAACAAGAACATAATGCAACATATACAATAAAAGAATATTGAGCTAAATTTACTGGAATAGGTTCAATAGTTTTTGTCATTGTCAAAGGAGTTAGTGTATCATTTTATGACCATCACTATACAAAGTTAATGTCAAAGAATATTGAACTCCACGAATACAGCGGTCGTACCTGCCGCCATTACACATTGAAAAGGAAAAAGATACCAAGAGATGACAAATGGTGAAACGTTGCACAATACCAACGAGCGAGCATGAGATTCTAGTGGTAGGAACATACCAGATAAAAAATTACAGATTAAAATAATTAAGAAAATTTACCTACAACTCCAACATGATATATAAACAAGATAACGCCAGCTCACCCAAAAAAAAAAACATAAATAAAAATATTGAAGATAAAATTGAGAATTTTTGGACAAATGTTTGGAACACAAATCTAGCAATGTAATGCAACAGATATGTATCTAATGATTTACATACACATAGTGGCAGACGCAAAGACTTTGAGTTAGTGGGGCACGATCAAACTTGCATAAAATTGACGAGGAACTGGGGGGGGGGGGGGGGGAATAAAAATATTGAAGATAAAATTGAGAATTTTTGGACAAATGTTTGGAACACAAATCTAGCAATGTAATGCAACAGATATGTATCTAATGATTTACATACACATAGTGGCAGACGCAAAGACTTTGAGTTAGTGGGGCACGATCAAACTTGCATAAAATTGACGAGGAACTGGGGGGGGGGGGGGGGGGAAACTAAAAAAATTTAAAAGGAAA
>NC_036244.1:19544591-19600860 GCF_002742605.1 Olea europaea var. sylvestris | reverse complement strand
CTTTAATTGAATTCTCTTATAATAATAGTTATCACATGTCAATCCAAATGCCTCCATTTAAAGCCTTATACGGTCAAAAATGTCGATCCCCTTTATATTGGAATGAAATAGGTGAAAATAAAATCACAAACACCAAAATGGTTCAAGATATGGTGAAAGCAGTTGAGAAAATTAAGAGACGATTAAAGACAACTCAGGATCGACAGCGTAGCTATGCAGATGAACGACAACGACCATTGGAGTTTGAAATAGGAGATAATGTTTGTATTAAAATATCTCCTATCAAGGGTTTACTAAGATTTGGGAAATCCTTAAACATATTGGTAAAGTTGCTTATCGATTAAAGCTATCGAAACAGATGAGAAAAATACATTATGTATTTCATGTGCCAACTCTTTGAAAATATATTCCCGATCCCACTCATAAGTTAACAAAGACGCCAACTGATATTCATCTTGATTTGACTTGGGAAGAAAAACCAGTCAGAATATTAATGAATGATACTAAGAAGCTTCGCAAGAAGGAAATACACAGTTCGTGTTTTGTGGCAAAGTAATGCCATCGAAGAAGAAACTTGGGAAAGAGAGGATGAAATAAAAGCTCAATATCCCGAACTCTTTGACTAAGGTCATTTCGAGGACAAAATATTTTTTTTAGGGAGGAAATTGTGAGATCCCAAAACTTTAGTAAGTTTGTAATGCATGCCTTGTATTGTGATGTATATTTCATGTAACATAGTAAATTTTTTTATTAATAATATCATAATCTTATGAAAAGAATTGAATTAAAATTTTGGTTAAAAACTATGTGGAAAAATTAAGGAAAATGAGGTGGCTACTCTCAATAAATGACCTTGCACTCTAAATATGAAAATGACAAATGGTATAAGATGGCTACCCTACTCATATCACTTTGCCACTCTAAATATTACAATGACAAATGGCATAATGGGGAAAAATTAAGGAAAATGAGGTGGCTTCTCTCAATAAATGACCTTGCACTCTAAATATGAAAATGACAAATGGTATAAGGTGGCTACCCTACTCATATCACTTTGCCACTCTAAATATTACAATGACAAACGGCATAATAGGGTAAAAGGTGGCAAAATAATGATTAAGGAAAATAAATTAATTATTAATTTAATTCTAAATTATTACTATAAATAGGGGGGAAGGAGAGAAATGGAAATGTATACAACAAAAACAGAAGTCAAGTAACTTTATAAAGATAACATTTTAATTGTCTTGCAACTTGAAGGTGAGTACTCTATATCTACTTTTATATTTATTGCAATTATGTTTATTGGATTACTTCTTGCTTTTCAAATAAATTATAGATCTAAGATTCTACCCATTGATATTGACATTGCATTGGATATTGGCATTGCATTGGATAATGATCGATATTATTGATTTAACACAAATTGGTGTAATTAACTAATGAGCTCATATATTGTTATTTTCATATTGCGCGCATGGGTAGGATTGAACATCTATAATTGGGGTCCATTGTTTTCCTTATTTATTCAAATAAAAGGAAGATTATGGTATAGATTACTCGCCGAATAAACCTATTCACATTATTTTATTTTCCTGTAGATGATCACCATCGAATACATTGACTTTACCTCGGGTGAATGGATGAGTTCGACAGATGGCCGATATTGTATGTATGTCAAAGAAGTCCACACATGGATGACGTATCCAGACTTTTCGGGTTTCCATCACTTTGTGGGATCCCATTATTATATTGACTACTTCAAGGCTACTACTATGACGTACTTATTTTCAAATGATTTTCTTGGAGAATAAATATGTCCCGATGACTTTGATACGTAGTATAACTATTAGTACAAATCGGTTGGCTATGATAGTAAGATATGGTGCGTAGTGTGACTTGCGTAGTGAAATTTGTGTGTATTGAAAACTTTTGTAATGCACTTTTGTATATCTACTAGTCTCTAGTACACTTTTTGCAATGTAACCTAGTATATAAGAAAATTTTCAACTATCTTATATTTATTGTTGCTTGCCTACTCCATACTCTACAAATAGCCAAAAGTTTTCTCTCTTCACAAAGCATATAAAATTTTGAAATCTTTATACATAAAGTTAAATGACTATATTGGGAACACATCTTCAATTTTACGGTTTAAGCTAAAACTTTACTTATCGGGTCATATTCTAAGGTTTTTGAATTGAGGAATGATATTTTGCATTGCTGATGTTAAAAACATCTGTTTATATGACATTAAATAATAAGTACAATTGCATGAGTCATTAAATTTCGACTTTCATTAAACCTATCACATAACATCGCTTAGATTGGTGTTAAAACTACAGTGTTAGACAACATCATTATTTTGAATTAATAGTTTAAATTCAAATATAATGATAGAGAATTGGTTAAACTAAGCTAATGTTGTCATCCAATCAAATCTCTCTCTCGACCCCTTAAACTCATTTTCAACTATATATTCACACAATAAAATATTTTGACGTAAATTCAAAATTTTTTTTAGCCACATTTTTAACCACACAATCTTCTAAAAACACTATTTTCAAACTCATTTTCCTCAAAGTACTTTTTTTAATGGATGACAAACGAGGGCCAAGTATAATAAGCTCCTTTGAATATTTGGTCTACAACTTGGAAACAAGGAATTCATTTCCTCTAGTTTTATAACCGTAGTTTTATAACCGGAGCTGAAATTTCGAACCAAAATAAATTTAAGCTATTTATCAACATATGGAGATAGATATCGGATTTACGAGTACTAAGGATGTTGTTATGAGCATCGAAATGGTTTGGAATTTGAAATAAGGAGGCAACATATTTTACAATCGCTTGGATTAGTCATCACTATCAAAGCCAACCAAAGGTTTAAAAAAATGGTTACAAGCCATGCTCCCATTTCAGCACTTCTCTCAAAAAAGGAACAAGCTACACCTTTCAAACCGGATATAAAAACTTGGAATAAAACCAGTCATTTTGCAAATATTACGAAAAAAAACAGCTTAGAATTAGTCGCTTTTACAATTAGCTGTCAAACTAACAAATGTAGGACTGTTGAGGATTATTAGTCAAATAGTTTTGACTAAACAACTATCTTCATCTAAACTTATAACAAAATCACAACGTATAATAAGCAGTCTTTGCAAATATGTAGAGAATACTTTTATCATAACAAATTGGTTAATTGGAAAGTATATAAAAAGACTTTGTTTATATGGGCAAAATAATTTCCTTATCTTAACAGCTTAGAATTAGTCGCTTTTACAATTAGCTGTCAAACTAACAAATGTAGGACTGTTGAGGATTATTAGTCAAATAGTTTTGACTAAACAACTATCTTCATCTAAACTTATAACAAAATCACAACGTATAATAAGCAGTCTTTGCAAATATGTAGAGAATACTTTTATCATAACAAATTGGTTAATTGGAAAGTATATAAAAAGACTTTGTTTATATGGGCAAAATAATTTCCTTATCTTACCAATATAAGGAAACAAACCCAAAATCCTAAAATGAAAGAAAAATAAATTCCTAAAAAGGAAATAAAACTCTAATCTAATAGGAAACAAAAATACTATTGTAATAATAACTAACTACTATCATATTTATAATAGGATTGTCCTATATCAAAATTGAACATTCTAGCTCAACGTGTACAAGGCTGGTTCAACAAAATAATTTTATGTGTTCACAAAAGTTGGTTAAATATAGAAAAACTTTGAATAAACTTCAACTATGAAGAAAACAACACGTGAGGATAAAAATTATTCTTGGAGAAAGATTTGCCTCATCAAAGCATAATGTACAAGTTGTGGCTGCTAACATACTTCTTGGAGTTGATATAGTAACAAAAGTGCCATAGAACCACAAACATGGGGATCAAACAAACCCAATATTGAGATCTAAAGACTTAATAAACATTTAACTGAAAAAAAAAACTGAGAACTTTAAATATAGAAAACCGAACGTTAATCTAATATACTGATTGTTCAACTTGATACAATGAGTTATTAATTTGATTGAAACATCCAAAAGTGAGTCCATTGATCCATATGAAAACAACAATATTTCCAGGTGGGTCCAAATAAACAAATTGAAGTAAGCCTCAGTGTGTGTGTGTGTGTGTGTTACAGAAAGTTGAGAAACTTTATAATGAAATCAGAATTCCTAAGGTAACTTAGAATTAAGACTGCAACTAATCTATGAAAACAGCCCATATTGTCCAAGCAGAGTTTGAATTTTAGGACAGACAAGCTGTGTTACTTATATATCTCCATGAATCAGAAGGTGATCGAAGTGATCTTGTTAAATAAGAGGCATCTTCCCACGAATATAGAGCATGTTTTACCTTGCATCTCTAGAACCAACATCAATACCATAATGAAAGTAGTTGGTAGCAAAATTCAGTAATCTTATTATGCTCAATCAAATTTAAGATTTCAGGTTAAAAATGCCCGATAACCACGAATGATATCAGATGAGAACACCATGAAAAACTAATGGCTTCTTTCATGCATACGTTGTAATTAGTATCAGAAAGAAATTACACTATCCTTCCCGACGGTGTAAGGAGTAGTAAGAAATGAATGCCTAAAAGTTCCCAATTATGGGGTTTTTAGCACACGTAATCTAAGGATCAAGTTCCTTACAGAGCTCTTATAGAACTCAAAAGATCCATGAAAAAAAGAACAATTGAGTGCATATACAATCAAAATTGTAAAAGAACAAGTATCCAATCTAGCTCAACAAGATATATATTAGATGGACAACACAAAGCTATATGTATTCAAAATACACACACTTAACTACTTGGTTGTTACTTACTCTTCTTAATTGTCGTTCTCCCAGCGCGTTCAAGTTCAAAGACCTCTAGCTTATTTTTGTAGGTGGGTTACTTCTTGCCTGTATCAATAGCCTGATATGACAAGAAAACATAATATAGCATTAGAAGAGTAGGAAGCAACGAGGGTACCTAGGTAAGCCAAGTTTCATATCTTCTACACTAAAAGAACACAAAAAACTATAAAAAGTTGAGAGAAATTCACATTGAAACTTGAGATCTTCCAGTTTTACAGAGATCAGCTGATTAGCAACACCAGTAATGGTAGCAAAGGTCATAGCCAATAACTACTCCAAAAGAGATATACAATATTTTCACTGATAGAAGACTAAATCATCTAAAAAACACAAACAACAGAATGAAGATATAGTTGGCAAAATTATACAGATTTGTGCAACAGAAAAACAAGAACATAATGCAACATATACAATAAAAGAATATTGAACTAAATTTACTGGAATAGGTTCAATGGTTTTCGTCATTGTCAAACGAGTTAGTGTATCATTTCATTACCATCACTATACAAAGTTAATATCAAAGAATATTGAACCCCACAAATAGAGCGGCCGTACATGCCGTTGTTACACATTGACAAGGAGAAAGATACCAAGAGATGACAAATGGTGAAACGTTGCACAATACCAACAACCGAGTATGAGATTCTAGTGGTAGAAACATACCAGATAAATAATTACAGATTAAAATAACTAAGAAAATTTACCCACAACTCCAACATGATATATATTTACAAGACAACGCCAGCTCACCCAAAAAAACATAAATAAAAATATCGGAGATAAAATTGGGAATTTTTTGACAAATGTTTGGAACACAAATCTAGCAATCGTAATGCAACAGATATGTACATAATGATTTACATACACACAGTGACGGACGCAGAGACTTTGAGTTAGTGTGGCACGATCAAACTTGCATAAAATTGACGGGGGACTGGGGGGCAATACTCAACAACATTTAAAAGGAAAAATTAACAAACGCACAGCATTATTACAATTTTAATAAATCACATATTCACAAATCATAAACCCCAAATCACAGTAATAAATCTGTAAATCACCGATAAATATATATACACACACACACACTCACATATATACATACATACATATACACACACACACACACATACACACATATATATATACACATACATACATGTGTGTGTGTGTGTATATATCTCAAATCATCGATCAATCTGTAAAAAATTGACAAATTTCCCAATTTTCATAAACCATAATTTTGTTCAATGTTAAGTTATATTTTGTTATCTTAATTGTATATCTAGATTCAACCGATGTTAATCCATACACCAGAGTAAAACAAGATATCGGCAAATATGAACATAAGATTCCCAAACACTCAATAGAACAATTTCCAAATACTAGGTCACAAATTCCTTCAACAGGTTTTCAAACCCATCTGTAGCTTCCCCACTCCAATAAAGACTTCTAAAGAAAAGAAAAATACCTCTAAGAGACACTATACAACTGGAAAAAGCTTTGTTCTTCGAGAAATCTACATGAAGCCTATTGGGGATAGGGGTTTTGCTTTGTCGATTGGGGACACACAGCGGGAGGTAAAAAATTGGTTTTATCTGTGATATGTTTAGTCGTGAGTAAAAAGTTTGATTAGTCATCTAACTTCCACCTATGTCAAGTTGTGGTCACTAAACTTCCTCTTGCGGCTGAACGGTCACCGAACTTCCAAACTCACCACACCATCCATCACCCAGCGTCCCAACCGTTTGAAACTATCCCATGTGGCTGGACGGAAGCCACGTGGCAATCGGACGGCGTCAAACTCAACCAACATGGACATGATTTCGAGCTACAAAACACGATCCTTCACTGAAAGAATCAAAATTCCCCATTGTTCCTAAATTTTGAACCCCTGCCCTAAATCTATTCCAGTCAAAACTCTCTCCCAATTCGATTTACAGAGTGTCTCTATCTTCCACCCGTCCATGCACAGACCCACACCTCAACTGGCCTGAAGGCTTGAATCTGGCTAAATCTGAGTTTGTTAATGCGATGTCGGCCTAGTTTGAAATTAGATGTTGAAAATATCATGAAGTTCCATGTACTAGTAATATCTTTCATTTAATATTATTGATTTTTTTTTATTAATGCTGTGTAATGAGAAAGTGGATATCTTCTCTTAGTTCAGCTTCAATTCTGAGGTGGAAGAAAGCTATTTGGGTTAATTGTGTACTTTAGAGATTAATTAATTTTTTTCATGGATTTTTACAGGTCATTTGGCCAGTTTAGAGTCTGATTTTTTGCTGTAATGAAATGATTTTGTGTTTTTCTTTAGTTTATTATGTCAATTATGTTTTTGTAGCAATGAACTATGAGGTATAGATAGTTATGAACTTTTGAACTAAGGACTTATACATGTTTTGTTGATTAACTATTATTTATGAACTTCTCCTTTTCAATAGCCTTCTAACTTGCACTTCAATAAATTTTGTGGCTACTTGGAAGTGATGATAAAAGTGGAATGTTTTATTTGGAATGCTGGACTGAGAAAAATGGCAAATGCTATTATTAACGTAGTAGTTTGCCTTGTTCTTTGACTTTCTTTTAGAGCAGAAACTGATATTTATTTTTTGTAACTTTTAGCCATGTTTGGTTGTCTTGCGTTTCATCGTGTGAATTCATAATTGTATTTGGCCTATATTAATCATCACAGTCCGATTCTTTTCCATGATTTCATGGGGTAAAATGGAGGGCACAAGAGGGAAGGGACAATTGAGCCTAGGCATGCGTAAAGAACATCGAATGCAATTCATGCCTACACCTACAGTTGCAAAAGGATCGCCTGCAAAGATATTAGAATCTAGACCAGTAGCTATCCTTGTTGATGAGTTGCATCACATTGATAAGGTTGCACCACCTTGGTAGCCACTTCTCTGCGGTTTTCATGCCATGGAAAACAGCCTGCGTTATTTTGTCGTGGAGTGACATCTCATTTGCATTGACCTTTTTGTCAATGAAGTCTATATTTTTTTTAATGTATTTTAGATGTCCTCTAATGGATTTTGTAATGATACAGTAGATTGTTGTTGGCTATAATGGTTAATTGGCATTGTGAATTGGGTGTAGGACTTGTGATCGTGTGATATGAATGAAGTAGACTGGTTTTGGAATGGGTAATTTTTCTATTTCTCTTCATGCAGTTGGACCATATGCTTCAAATTTTAATTATACGGGCATCATATTGTTGAATTTTGAAAAGATAAAAGTTCTGATATTGATGAATTGAGAGGAAAAAATAAAATTTGATTGAATTGAATTGGCTGTATTGTATATACAATTGAGGTCCTATATATATATACACACAAAATGAAGGAATCATTCCTAACTAACTTACACACACAAAAAAAGCTGATATAAAAACAGAAAAAGGATACAAGATGCACAATAACAAAATATAACTAATCATCTTCTAGATCATTTTTCTGTTGTTGCTTCGTCATCTGCCTTGTCATCAATCCAACCTGGGCCGCTTCTTGCTGATTATGCTCATGCTCCAGCTGACTCACATTTTCTATCTTCTATACATATGCTTCAAATTGAACATTGTAAATGAATAAGAATGTATATATGAGTCTGTGTCACCCCGTACTGAAACATGCTAGAAAAAAAGAATAGTTTTGAATTAAGAAAAAAAATAAGATTCAAAATGAAGAAAATAAAACAATGGTGAATTTTCATATATCTCAAAACCTAAACATCAATTTATAGTTATAGATGTTAATACAACCATTTCAAAGAGTTACATCTTATACAAGAGTCACCACACTTTAACATTGGGCAGTAGTCGCCTAGCCCTGGTGTCCATGGCTCATGCTATTCCATCCTCCATCAGTTCGAGCTTCCCTAGAATAATTTCACGTATCATGTTAACTCTTTTTGAAATCATATAATGTCAAACATCGAAATTATTATAAAATTATTGACAACTTAAACTATTAAAAATGTATTATACTCGACCATGTTAAGCTTCTAACATAATAAAAAAAATAACCTTGCCTGGTCATTCAAATCATTTAGACGATCTTGTGTAGGAGAAAGTGACTTGAGCAAAAATTAAAAATAAATTAACTGACTCAATGGGAAATGGAATTGCGTATCAAGCTATTTAACTAGAAATAACTGTGAGAAATTAAGAAAGGTGTGCAATGTAATTAGCAAACTAATAACATCCACAACAGATGAGAACTTTGAACTAGTAAACTTATAATAGTAAATTAGTATGCTAGTATCTCGTATCGATAGAAAATAAGGTGGTTGATATATTTTTTCTATTAGATGAGGGACTTCATGGAATCTAATGTTGTGTTATTGTGCCGTTGGTCATTAGGCATTCGCATTATTGAAATGAAAACTATTTACACCTCGTTCATTACTACAAAAACATAATTGACACAAAAAACTAAAGAAAAACACAGAATCATTTCATCACAGCTAAAAATCAGACGCTAACCTGGTGAAATGACCTGTAAAAATCCATGAAAAAATTAATTAACCTCTAGTGTACACAATTAACCCAAATAACTTTCTTCCACCTTAGAATTGAAGCTGAACTAAGAAAAGATATTCGCTTTCTCATTACACGGCATTAATTAAAAAAAAATCAATAATAGTAAATGAAAGATAATACCAGTACATGGAACTTCATGTTATTTTCAACATCTAATTTCAAACTAGGCTAACGTTGCGTTAACAAACTTAGATTCAGCAAGATTCAAACCAGTATATGGAACTTCATGAAATTACCTCTTTCGTGATGTCAAAGAACCTTCAGGCCTGCCAGGGTGTGGGTCCATGCGTGGACGGTTTTCGGGTCGCTTAGAAGACGGAAACACTCTGTAAATCAAATTGGGGAAGAGTTTTGACGGGAATAGATTTAGGGTAGGGGTTCAGAATTTAGAGACAATGGGGGATTTTTATTCTTAAAGTGAAGGATCGTGTTTTGTAGCTCGAAATCGTGTCCATGTTGGCCGAGTTTGACGCTGTCCAATTGCCACGTCGATTCCTGTCAAGCCACGTAGGACGGTTTCAAGCGGCTGGGATGCCAGGTGATGGATGGTGTGGCGAGTTTGGAAGCTCGGTGACCGTTCAGCCGCAAGAGGAAGTTCAGCGAACACAATGTGACACAGGGGGAAGTTAGGTGACTAATCAAACTTTTTACTCTTTAGTCGTTAAGGAGGCAATCATTACAATACAAAGTTTCAAGCCTTTGGATATGGGCCGATTTTAAAAAAAAAAGGCTAAAATAAGAAGGCCACAATTTTAAAAAAAAAAATGAAAGCCTAAAACCATTTTCCTATTTCAAGCTTCCGGTGGCTTCAACATTCAACATTGGTGGCTAGGTTGCAATTGCATGGGTTCACATTAAATTTAAAAAAAAAATTTCAAACCTTGGTGGGTCACGTCAAGACCCACTGCGGGTCCCCCCTACATACACATGATGCAATGAAAAATGATTAGGTCAAATTTTCTTCAACCAAACTAAAAAAAATAAAAATTCCCTCTATCTTTTCAACATCGGATGTATGTAAACCATTATATACAAGTAGCATTAGTCTAAAACCCCATTCACATTTTTTTTTCATAAAACACATTATTCTAAAATGCCCTTTTAAATGGTTGTACCAAATGTAAATGGTTGTCGTTTTACTCAAGAAATGCCCCATTTTTTTATTTTTTTTTTAAAAAACACACTATTTTCAGCTGGGACGTCTCCGAAATTGATTGATAGGACATGCCCATTTATTATATGTCAGAGAAGTCAGCCTAGATTTGTAGGGTCGCTAGCCTCTTGTCAAGAGTCTATCAATGTAATTAATATGAGGTAGAATCAACATGACATAAAGGGTCTCAAATCAAGCCACGTGGCTTGGATCTAACTATGACCATGTCGACTTGATCACTATATATAGACAATTCTTGTATCATTGAAGGATGATGGATCTTTGAATGAAAAGAGACAACATAATATATCTCTCAATTATCTCTATTTTCTTAATCCTCAAACATTCATATTTACAGTAGAAATACTACAAAACAGTTCCAAGTGTACATTGTCTTCTAACGCCACCTGTTAACCATTTTCAGAGGTCAACAAATTGACATCGTTTGTGGAAAATCCTAGAATAGCTAAACCACGAGCACCCTGTGAGGTAAAGCCTTTGAACAAAAGGTGACGCTTTTGGAAAAGAGTAATACTAGGCACAATCGAGGTGTTGAAAGAGGCAACTCAAAAGGAACTCTACTAAATCCTTGAGTAAAGGAAAACAACCCCTAAAATAGAGCTAAAGAAAGGTTATCTGTCGAGAAGGGGCAGCCATGAGTTCGACAAAGGAAGAAATTGCACCTAGACAGATTAAAGAACGCTTTGAAGAGGAAGTGCCCTCACAAAGTGCCCCAATAATCTAGGAGCCGCTGCCAACTATCTCTGCAGATCATCACCGAAGAAGTGGCTCGAGGAACTGGCTTAGGCTAGCAATAAGGCTGGCCAGGGAGTTGGCCACCGTCACCGCAAACGTGAGAACCATCTCCTGACAAAACCCTGCAATGCAAGAACTGCTAGAGCGTATGCAAGGTCAATTGGCCAACTCCTCACAAAATGAGGAGGTTGTTCTACTATAAAAAAAACGGATGTGGACATGGCTGTCGACTATGCCATCGACCAAATGATTGGGAAGACTGCCTTCTATCGAAATACAGCAGGGCTAATGCGCCAATGAGATTGGCCAGTATCTTTGATAGGCTTGATCCTACAAGAAACAAACAAAAACAACCCCGCATTTTGCCCGCTCAGATCAGACTCCCTCCTATCTCCTTGAGTCGGTCACATCTGTTTAACCCTTTATTCATCCATAGATACATGCATCCCCCGCCTAGAAATAGACGTGAAAGACGAGTTGCGCTAGCTCGGATGCGGGCCAACCAAGATTGACCACATGAGGAGAAAATGTATAAGCTAAGGGGGATGTCCCCTTAAAAACTGGTCACTCCAAGTGAAGTCCTCTTGCAGAAAGAGATGCTAAAACATATAATTACCAGGTCGGGCTTCATGACGTTGGTAAACATGAGCCAACCTTCGCAACAGATCAATGAACCAAGGGCACAAGCCCCATAGAAAAATGATTTGCTGACTTTCCGATACCATCCAAAAGATGTAGTCGGGAGACGATAATCTTAAGAACTACCCTTATGAGAAAGATGAAAGGCCTTGCCAAAAAAGATGAGAGCCAATTTTGGCTATCTCAGACTAGCTTCTCTTGTGGAAAGAGGCATTAAGGCATATAATTGTCGAGGTCGGCCCTATAACGTCAGTTAATAAGAACCGACCTCTCAACAGCAGCGGCGAAAAGTGCGATCTACTGATGTCTCCAGTCAAAGGAGTTCAGCCATAAGCCTCATAGAATTATATTACCGACAGAAGCTTTGGCTCAAAAAGTAATCGCTGACTCTCCTGTTGATGGGCTAAAGACTTCAACCCTATCCAAGGAGGAGGGTCAAAATAGGTCAAAAAGGGCATAGCCCCACCCTACATATAGCCTCGAACCAAACCATGTACTTGTAAAAGAAGCCCGTTCAAAGTAGAGGTGAAGATGAAACCACCTCGGTAGAACTGCTAAGTGAAGAAAATGATAAGAGAAAACCCCACAAGGGACCACCCCCAAAAATATGCAGATCTTCTTTGACTAACTGGAAAGAAGGATTAAGCATGAGCTTTCAGCTCAGCTTCACGAAATTGAAAGATATACGGTCACAAGTGTCAAGATGTCAGTCGAAGGGACGAGATCCACCATCTTGCCTTAGAAAAATATGCACATAACAAGCCAAAGGACTTTGAAAATAGGGACCTCAGCTTTCTTCATGATCTAAGTAAAATATACACCTTCAGCACTTCACCTCCTTAATAAAAAACTTAATGTAATTTAGACAACGTCCACGATAGATGCTTGTGAAATTTTTTTAAAGTTATTTTGCTTTTAAATCTCCATTATGTAAATATCAATGTCTGAGTTTGGGAGATTATTATTAATGATAGCTAACGTATGACATTATGGCTAGTATACCTCACGACCCATTGCATCATTCTTACCGGTACTGTATACATGTCATTTTACACACACTATTGCCAAGCATATAACCTGGTATGATAGGCCTTCTCCATATTAAATTTTGAGAAAATGTGAGATGCCATCTATGGGTAATTGAAAGGGCAAAATAGGCCCCTTACCTGTCTGATACATGAATAGTGGGCAGGTCTAGTCCACGCTACATAGAAGACGCTGTCAAAGTCCTCAGCAAAATACATGGCATTTTCTGGGGCAATTCCTTTGAAGGAATAAAACAAATTAGCCCAAGAGGCATCCGCTCATAGAGATACTTCAGAATGTGAGCTCAAAAGAAAATATCGACGAAGGTCAACCCAAGAGGGGTGCCTCGACAAAAGGAGCTAGAACTCAAAGAGGTCTACCTCAGAAGTAAAAATCAGCCCGAGGAGTAGAACAACACTGTAAGTTGGATACTATAAGGACCACCTCCATGAAAAGGCAAAAGTTGCTCATAAAAAGATAGAAAAATGGGGGACTACAATAAAGGCACGACCCTCCCAAGGCACCCTTAACTACAACATATTAACGATTTAGAGCTCAAGTCAAACAAAGATTTGCATAAAAAGGTAGAAATTTTATTCATTACTGCAAACACATTACGATCGGGGCAATCAGCCATTTACAAAGCATTATAAAGCACTTGCCAAAATAATAATAATAAAAATTGTATGATAATGACAAAGCACAATCACTACATCAGACGCATAATCCGCTGGACATCTTCCTTTTGAGGGACGTCTGCTATATACATCAACCTTTACAATTAAGAGGTCTGTCGGACCATGCTGAAACTCAAGCTACAGCTAAAATACACTCTACCTAGTAAACTCTGGCAAAGGAAGCGGCCTAGTTGCTCATGGGGAGGTACGTTGGTACCGACCCTTGAGGATCCACATAGTGCCGCTCAAGGCAGTTTGGATGGAATTCGCATCATATTGCATCATAACTCACTTCAAGCAATGGGCGACCCTCCGCACTTTAGCACTGTTCCTAAAGCGTTCAAAGAAGATTGAGAGGGGGTTGCAATTTTATTTTCATGAGTCCAAGCATCTAATGCATTACACCCAAGGATCACCCTATTTACACGCTCCATAGCATTGTCTGAAACCAAGTAGACTTTACCAACTCTCCTCAAAATCCACCAAGTATAATTTCGATCATATTACAGAGACACAAGACAACGTGATTTATACAAGCAGATGAATGTTCAAACAAAATGACCTTTTATAGGCAAACACATGCATTTTCAGCCGTCAGATCTCAAAGATCTAGACCGTCCAAATTCGGGTCACAATAGACCATTCTATGAGTCTGAAGTTTCAGCATCATGGTCCAGATCAAAACACGTGGAACGCATTGAAAATAGGGGGCGCTGCCCTCCTTATGAAGGTCAAATGGCAGCATAAAAATCTGTGGTAATAAATGATGGAAGACGTTACCCAAATCGTCTCACACAGCATACCACTTCGATTGAAATTCTAACCACTTCAGCAACGGTACAAACCACCTCAAATTTTATATCTAACAACTTCAAAATTTATAAACTTCATCTCTCCATGTACATACTTTAAGGAAAGGCCACTTATTTGTACAAGGCACATGAGCCTCGGCCTCAATTCCCGTGGCTATTAACGTACACATTTGGCAGGACTAAAATTCTCATACGAATACTTAAACGATTAGACTTGGGGGATTAACATTACCACATGGATTTCTTTTCTTCAAAAAAGTCATAAACTCTATGTACCACATGAATGATTATACATAGACTTTGGTGACTATTGTTACTAGTCATACTGTATGGCCACGTGGACCCCCCGTATTTACACGTGGCAATCATCCAAGTTATCCAAGAACTACAACATCTGAAGTAGTCGCGATTAAATGCCGAGTTCGTTACATTGAGATCAGCCGAGGTGGTCCTACGCCTGTTTATCTCTTATTGCCGAACTCCCTGGAGTATCCGAAGCCCTTGGCAGGTTTAGTTGGGACGTCTCCTGAATTGATTGATGCAACATGCCCATTTATTATGTGTCAGAGAAGTCAACCTAGATTTGTAGGGTGGTTGATCTCTTGTCAAGAGTCTATGAATGTAATTAATATGAGGTAGAGTTGACATGACATAAAGAGTCTAAGATCAAGCTATGTGGCTCAGAATTAACTATAACCATGTCGACCTGATCACTATAAATAGATAATTCTTGTATCATTTGAGGAGGATGGATCTTTGAATGAAAGAGAGAACATAATATATCTCTCCCTTACCTTTATCTTCTTTTCCTTCAAACATTCATATTTACAATAGAAATACTACAAAATAGATCCACGTGTACATTGTCTTCTAATGACACACGTTGTCCATTTTTGAAGGTCAACAATATCCATTGATTTTACCTAGTTTATGAACCAATTACGATGATTCTGAACTAACATACGAGCCAATACAAAATAGTAAAAATCCACAATCCTAAATTTCATTTTCATTAAGTCTTTTTTAGCTTATATTGTCTTCTATATGTCATTGTGGGAAAAATTAATTGCCATATCATTGAAATCACAATGGAAGAAGAGAGGACAAATGAGGAACTACGTTGAAATAAGTACTTTTGAAATTTTTTTGATAACTCGATACCTTTCTAAGTCAAAAGCAAAAGTTGTTGTCATTTAGGCATCGCTATTGTCCCGTTTGGTTTTATTAAAAATCAAAATTTTAATAAATTTTGATAGAAATTAATAAAATATGTAATTGAAAAAACATAAAAATTGTGAATTTTAATGAAATTCGTAGTGACACTTATGCTATGCAGCTCGGTATATAAAATTGAATTGGTGGGTGAAATTGCCCCAAATATTACGCCTGTTTTCTTTCTCTATACCTTCGATAAGAGATTCAAATGCCACATAGACATTATTAGCTACAGCATACCAATGCTTCCGCTATTTTCTATTTTGATTTGTGTTCTCTTTGCCGTTTTCGAGCCGTTTTCCATTTTCGATTTTTCAAAATGGTAAAAACGCATTCTCTTCCCATTTTCAAATTTTTTTTTCGAATTTTCGAAAACTAAAAAAAAAAATTGTGAAGAAAACACAGTTGTTTTGGACGTTTTCAGTAAAAAAAAACTCGAAAAAATTGAAAACACGGGAAATTGCCTCAAAATGACAAAAAGAACGCATTTTCAAGAATTTCAAAACAGGCACTTAAAACACAAAATGAATTCAAAACTCAAAACTATAAAACTGAAACACGAATAGAATAGCCCTTACATTTTCTTGTTCGAAAGAAAATTTGTCTATGCGTGGGATAGATCATATCACTCGTTCTCCTCCAATTCTGTGTTGGGTTTTAGAGAGATGGCAACATTGAGTATTTCGCCAGTGTTAACTTCGCCCCGTGATGATCCTATGAAGCTACACAAAGCTTTTAAGGGTACTTTTCTTAATATTTTGTTTTCTTCCATTTCCAGTCGTTATTTTTTATTTATTTATTTTTTAATGAATCGCAAAACGAAATTGTTCTCTCTTTCATGATGAGGTAAAAAAAAATTGGTATTGTTTTTTTAATTTCACAATTTAGATGTTTTTTTCTTATTTTGAATTGACCACCTCGTGTTTATGTGAGTTTCTACACTTTTCTGAGAATGGAAAAAGTGTTATACTTTAATTGGATAATCGATCTTAGAATTTGATACCACTATAAGTTTTCTACAAAATAAAAGCACAAATTTTCTCCGCTTCTCTGCAAAGAGACATAATTTCTTAACAAAAGAATAAGGGGGTGTTTGAGCGACATTATTTTGGTAACAATGCATTCTTGAATAGTGTATTGATGAGAAATGTGTGGTTAAAAACAAGGAAAATTTTTTTATCTGCGTGTAATATTATTTTACTGAAGAATGTGTGGTTGAAATGATGTCAAATCATTATTTAAGAATGTATTTTTTTGGAATAATGTGGCTGAAACAAGCCCTAAATTTAAACTAACCATTGTAGGAACAATTTTTACATAACACTTGATTAATGATATTTTGGATTTCGTTTCTCTATTTATATGTGAATTTCCTCAATAAGCTTCCATCACTCAGATTTCTTTCAGTTTTCTGAAGTGCCTATGATTTAAATTGTATATCCTGACCTGCATTTGATTGCTACGAGCCTCTAAACTCTTGTTTTTAAGGTTTTTGATGTGATATTGCAACAGTGGTTCATATCCTTGCCTATCGAGATGCAACACAGCGTTCATTCATTGAACAAGAGCATAGAGCTATGTATTCTGAAGAACTTAGGAAATGCCTAGCTTCAGAACTCGCGGTGATGTCAAGGTACTAAAGATATATAGCAATGATATTGTCGCTTTGTATGATAATCTTCAATCTTTTCTTCGCAGGATTGACACATCTGATCGTAAACGGAATATATGAAAATCTTTTAGACATATTTCAGTTTAAGAAATCTAATTTTTACTTGTGTATAGAATAGTCAGGTGTATAATTGTTACCCCCAAATGATTTCAGAGGCGGTCTTGCTTTGGATGCCTGATCCAGCATCAAGGGATGCTACAATTGTTAGGAATGCTTTGAGTGGGGACAAAATTGATCTTAAAGCTACTATTGAAGTAATTTGTTCATTTACTCCATCCTAGATACAACTTAAACAAATTTACTATGCATGGTTTCATGCTTATGTTGAGCATGATATTGAAAATCAAGCATCTGGCAAGCACAAAAAGGCGCTCTCTCTCTCTCTCTCTCTCTCTCTCTCACACACACACACACAAGCACGAACCAGTTTTGGTGTTTTACAAACATTTCGATCCCTTAAAGTTCGGTTCGGGAAAATTTCATACTTTTCATAAGTAATCTAAAACTGCATATTTTAGTTGATGCTAGATTCTTCGAATGAGATTTGCTTTATATGTGAATTTCCTCAATAAATTTCCATCACTCAGATTTCTTTCAGTTATCTGAATTGTTATTATACAGGAATTGTCTGGGATTTAAATTGTTTATCCTGGCCTAAATTTGATTGCTGCAGCCTCTAAACTCTTATTTTTAAGATTTTGGATGTGATACTGCAATGGTGGTTCATATCCTTGCCCATCGAGATGCAACACAACATGCGTTCATTGAACATGAATATAAAGCTATGTATTCTGAAGAACTTAGGGAACGCCTAGCTTTAGAACTTGGAGATGATGTCAAGGTACTAAAGATATATAGCAATGATATCGTCCCTCTGTATGATAATCTTCAATCTTCTCTTGGCGAGATTGACACATCTGATCGTAAATGGAATATGTGAAAATCTTTTGGACATAAGAAATCTATTTTTTACTTGTGTGTAGAATAGTCTGGCGTATAATTATTATCCCCAAATGATTACAGAAGGCAATCTTACTTTGGATGCCTGATCCAGCAACAAGGGATGCTGCAATTTTTAGGAATGCTTTGAGTGGGGATAAAATTGATCTTAAAGCTGCTACTGAAGTAATTCGTTTACGAACTCCATCCCAGATACAACAGCTTAAACAAATTTACTATGCATGGTTTCATGCTTACCTTGAGCATGATATTGAAAATCAAGCATCTGGTGATCACAAAAAGGTTTTCTCTCTCTCTCTCTCTCTCTCTCTCTCTCTCTCTCTCTCACACAAAGCACAAACCAGTTTTGATATTTACTAACATTTCGATCCCTTAAAAGTCATGTTCTGGAAAAATTCCCTGTTTTTCATAAGTAATCTAAAACTGCATGTTTTGGTTGATGCTAGATTCTTCTAATGAGATATGCTTTACCATAACACAAGTTTGTGACCTTTTATGTGGCTCATGTGACATGTTGATTACTTCGTTAAGACTTAAATTTGTTAGATTGAAAGGAGCTTCACGGTGCCAGTAGGTAATGTTGTTAAGGAACTTTATTTCCATTTGGCTGGAGATTGTTACATATAAATTTCACTTAAAGATCAATGTCCTCCCTTTAGAAAGATCTTAAACTGCTAAAATTAGATAAACAGGACCAGATAGTTCAACTAAATTCAAAACTGGAATTTTTCGGACGGTACAACTAAAGTAGATCTGTGCCACAAAAATGAGCATATTTTGTGCATTCTGTGATGGTTATATTGTGCCATATAATATGTATAGCAGAAACGATCTCCTCGTGGGTCAATTTGTAGAGTACTTCACAAATCACAGTATAGTATCCCTCCACCTATTCTTTTTATAGAAATCGGTTAGGACTTGTGCCGAGCCTAGGAAAATAAGGAAGTTTGAGTCGAACACACGGCAAATAGTAAAGAAATAGACAACTAAAAAGACACAAGATTTTCTTAGGGTAGGAAAACCACAAGATTTTCTTAGGGTAGGAAAACCACAATCGTAGAAGAACACAAAATGCGATATATTTATCAAACTCAACAAAATCAACCCCTAAAATTGGCTTGTGAAAGACATAACTTTTGTAGAACTGATAGTTATCTGAATCCTATAATAGCATGAACTATGAGAAATTATCAAAATTCGAGAAAAATTTTTATGAGAGTTTGAAGGCCGATGGGTTGCAAAAAGAATAAGATCAAACTCACACTGGTGAACGGTCCTCCTGTGCATATGGTCCTGAAATGCAAAAATAACTTTTAGAAGACAATTTGTGCTTTTTTGGATTTGTTTAAAGGTTGCTAAAATAATAATGTGATGGAAATGAATGATGAATAAGTGGGTCCTCAAAATGTGTGGTTAAAATTAAAGTTTGACTTTAACATTTAAATTATAATGAAACTATGTTTCAGGAATAATACTATTCAAATTCGATGAAAGAAAAAGTAACGTAGAATCTTATATAGACTAAAAGATGGATTCCAATTTGAGAGGGAATGTAGTTCACGTTCAAAAAAATTGACCTTAATGCTAGAACCAATCATAAATGAGAAAGCATAACTTGAAAACATAATTCGACTCAATTAATACGTAATAATCCTGTTATAAATTTATTTTAGCACCACCTGTATATTCTAATTGTATCATTCTTCATGCATTCTATTTCATCTCTATTTTGTAGTTGTTGCTTGCTTGCATTAGTACAATACCCTATAAAGGTCCAGAAGTTGATTGGGTAATGGCAGAGTTCGATGCTAAATTTCTTTATAGAGCTGGGAAAAAGAAGCTAGGGACCGACGAGAAGATTTTCTTACGCATTTTCTCCGAAAGAAGCAGCCACAGTTAGCTGCTATTTCTTCTGCTTATCATAGAAAGTATGGCAGATCACTGAAAAAAGGTATACTACTTTTGTCATTTTGCTTAAGCTTTTCTACGTCCGTTCATAAATAATTCATCTTGTTGCAGGCAGTAAAAAGTGAAACCTCGAGACGCTTTAAGTTTGCCCTTTTGACTATTTTAAGGTGTGCTGAAAACCCTGAGAAGTACTTTGATAAGGTAAATATTACATCTATCAACAACATTGTCTCAAAAAGAACATATTTTATTTCCCATAATTTCAATCTTGTGTACTTGTAATTCTCTTTTAGCGTTTGATTTTTTGTTCTTTCTTTGTTTTTTCATTTTGAATGCATTTAGAGCAAAGACTAGACACCTTTAAAATGCTAACTATCGTCACACTTTACATGACCACGATTCTCTATAACTCAACTCAGGTACTACAAAAGGCAATGAAGGGCATGGGAACTGATTATACAACACTTACTAGAGTAATGGTGACCCGAGCAGAGATTGATATACATTAAATAAAATTTGAGTACGAAAAGAAACACGAAAAATATTTGATTGATGCAGTTCATTTAGAAACATCAAGCCATTACAGGATATTTCCTCTCTCTCTCTATTGGGTGCAGTTCACCCTAAATGAAGCGTGGAAAAGGTTAGAACATGAATAACCTCTACTTGTTATGTTTTCAGTTTGCTTTAAGGTCTCTCCATAGCTTTGTCGTCTATCTGGTTGTGTAAATATTTCAATTCAGCAAAATTTCTAAATGTAATTGATTTTGTTTTTGTGTTAATCTGTTTAGCATGGGGCTGTAATTTGGAATGTTATGGTAGTGTGACAAGCTAGTGATTGAATGACAATAATGTACCAGAATTGTTTGTTATTTCCCATTTGTTTTTCTATTTGGAAAACTTTCAAATGATGGTTTATTTATTTCTACTTAAATGCCTCTTTTTAGGTTGATAGTTTTTTTCCAAGTGTGTGCTAGTTTCTTATTAAAGGCAAAATCAATTCAACTAAGCCCCCGTTTCGCTCCCATTATTTCAAATTATAATTTTCTTTCTCTTATTTTCAATCACACAAGCTTCTATAAAATAATATTACACGTGAATCTAGAACTTTTCTTTCCTTTTCACACACATTCTTTAAAAAACAATAGTCTAAAAATTATAAATTGAAATAATGGGGGTCAAACGAGGGCTAACTTGTGACAGCGATCAAGGTGGTCGAGACTTTAGGAGGAAAATTAGTGTTTTAAAAATTAGGCTGGCATTGAAAAGAAAAGATCAAGAACCTCAATAGCTAATGGGTTGAAACGAAACTAAACTTGGGTCGAAGTGTGGTTAAAAAATAAAAAGCTAAAGTGGAAATTACATAATTTCATACTTTAAAAATTCACAATTCTAAAAAAAGATGAGTAGTTTAATCTTTCAAAAATCAGAAATTTTATTTTAATTAATATTTTTTAAAATAAATATTTTTACTAAATATATATACTCCATTATACACAAACCCTAATTAATTTCCAAAATTCTCTCTCTCTTTCTCTCTCTACATTTCTCTCTCGTCTCACACACTCTCTACATTTCTCTCTCGTCTCGCCTCTCAACCACCGACTATCAACAGGGGGAAATAAAAAGTGAATCTTCGGCGCCAGAGTGAAGCCAATTGAAGCAATGTCGCCCTCGCCGCTCTCTACTCCGACAACTCTCCCTCTCCTCTTCTCTCCTATTTCTGCAGCAGATCCACAGTGAGTTGTGTGGTGGCGGTGTGGTGGTGGTGGCTATGGTTTGGGTTGTTTGAGGTGTTGCAATGGTGTATGATCTGGCTGTAGTGGTGTGTGAGTGTAGCCGGAAGCTTACAGAGCGCGATGGTGCGGCTGTAGATCGTGGGGTTGACGGTGCATATCATGGCGATGATGGCACAGATCGTGGCTAGAGCGGTGTAGATCGTGGTGTTGATTTATTTTTTTATTTGTTGGATACGGTGCAGGCGGTGGCGGCAACGACGGCGTCGGTCGGGTGGATCAATAGTGTCTATGACCAATAAGTTGCTTGACTCAGTTGTGGTGGTGAATGCGGTGGTTGTGGAAATGGGTGACGTTGGCGGTGCTGGCTGTGGCGTTTACGGTGGCGATTTAAGGAAATGGGTGGATGCGATTTGGGGTGGGTTTTGCTGGATGCGGTGGCAGCGATGATGGTGGTGCTGAAAATTGTAATTGTGCCTGTGATTCTCAATTGTGACTCGTAATTGGATATGTGACCTGAAAATTTTGCCTGTGACTCACAATTGATTAAGTTGTGATCGAAAAATTAATCGTGACCAATTAATTCAATAATTTGCATTGAGTAAATGAATTGTGATAATTAAAATTTTTGAATATGCGACCGATGAATAATCTGTGACCTGTAAAATTTTTGGATTCATGATCGAAAAATATTCTGTGACCTATAAAATTTTCGATCTGTGACAGAGAAATAAGTTACGACCAATAATTTGAGAAGTTGTGACTAAAAATTAATCTGTAACTAATTAATTAGATAACTGTGACCTAAATATATTAAATTAATTAAACACATATTCACAAATCAAAAACTCTAAATCACAATAATTAATCTGTAAATCTTATATATATACACACACACATATATACATACATGTGTGTATATATACATACATATATATGTGTACATACATACATATGTGTGTGTGTGTGTGTATCTCTCAAATCATTGATCAATCTGTGAAAAATTGACAAATTTTCCAATTTTCATAAACCATAATTTTGTTCAATGTTAAATTATATTTTGTTATTTTAATTGTGTATCCAGATTCAACCAATGTTAATCCACACACCAGAGTAAAACAAGATATTGGCAAATATGAACATAAGATTCCCAAAGACTCAATAGAACAATTTCCAAATAGTAGGTCACAAATTCCTTCAACAGGTTTTCAAACCCATTTGCAGCCTCCCCACTCCAATAAAGACTTCTAAAGAAAAGAAAAATACCTCTAAGAGACACCATACCACTTAAAAAAGCTTTGTTCTTCGAGAAATCTACATGAAGCCTATTGGGGATAGGGGCTTCGCTTTGTCGATTGGGGATACATAGCAGGAGGTAAAAATTGGTTTTATCTGTGATAAATTTAGTTGTGAGTAAAAAGTTTGATTAGTCACCTAACTTCCCCCTATGTCACATTGTGGTCACTAAACTTCCTCTTGCGGCTGAACGATCACCAACCATCCATCACCCAACGTTCCAACCATTTGAAAATGTCTCATGTGGCTGGACGGTAGGCACGTGGCAATCAGACTACGTCAAACTCGGCCAACATGGACACAATTTCGAGCTACAAAACACCATCCTTCATTAAAAGAATCAAAATCTCCCATTGTTCCTAAATTTTGAACCCCTACCCTAAATCTATTCCAATCAAAACTCTCCCCCAATTCGATTTGCAGAGGTGTCACTGTCTTCCAAGTAACCCAGGAACTGTCCATGCACGGACCCACACCCCGACAGGCCTGAAGGCTTGAATCTGGCTGAATCTGAGTTTGTTAATGCAATGTCGACCTAGTTTGAAATTAGAATGATCTTTTTTATTAATGTTGTGTACTGAGAAAGTGGATATCTTCTCTTAGTTCAGCTTCAATTCTGAGGTGGAAGAAAGCTATTTGGGTTAATTGCGTACATTAGAGATTAATTAATTTTTTCATGGATTTTTACAGGTCATTTGGCCAGTTTAGAGTCTGATTTTTTGTTGGATGAAACGATTTTGTGTTTTTCTTTAGTTTATTATGTCAATTATATTTTTGTAGAAATGAACTATGAGGTATTGACAGTTATGAACTTTTGAACTAAGGACTTATACATGTTTTGTTGATTAACTATTATTTATGAACTCCTTTTCAATAGCCTTCTAACTTGTATTTTAATAAATTTTGTGGCTACTTGGAAGTGATAATAAAAGTGGAATGTTTTATTTGGAATGCTGGACTAAGGAAAATGGCAAATGCTGTTATTAACGAAGTAGTTTGCCTTGTTCTTTGACTTTCTTTTAGAGCAGATACTGATGTTTATTTTTTGTGGCTTTTAGCCATGTTTGGTTGTCTTGCATTTCATCATGTGAATTAATAATTGTATTTAGCCTATATTAATCATCACTGTTCGGTTCTTTTTCCATGATTCCACAGGGTAAAATGGAGGGCACAAGAAGGAAGGGACAATTGAGCCTAGGCATGCGTAAAAAACATCGAATGCAATTCATGCCTACACCTATGGTTGCAAAAGGATCGCCTACAAGGATATTAGAATCTGGACTAGCAGCTACCCTTGTTGATGAGTTGCATCACATTGATGAGGTTGCACCACCTTGGTAGCCACTTCCCTACGGTCTTCATGCCATGGAAAATAGCCTGCGTAATTTTGTCGTGGAGTGACATCTCATTTGACTACCTTTTTGTCAATGAAGTCTATATTTTTTTAATGTATTTTAGATGTCCTCTAATGGATTTTGTAGGGATAAAGTAGATTGTTGTTGGCTATATGGTTAATTGGCATTGTGAATTGGGTGTAGGACTTGTGATCATGTGATGTGAATGAAGTAGACTGGTTTTGGAATGCATAATTTTCTGTTTCTCTTCATGCAGTTGGACCATATGCTTCAAATTTTAATTATATAGGCATCATATTGTTGAATTTTGAAAAGATAAAATTTTAGTTATAGATGTTAATAGAACCATTTCAAAGAGTTACATCTTATACAAGAGTCGCCACACTTTAACATTGGGCAGCTGTTGCCTAGCCCTGGTGACCATGGCTCATGCTATTCCATCCTCCATCAATTCAAGCTTCCCTAGAATAATTCCACGTATCATGTTAAATCTTTTTAAAATCATATAATGTCAAACATCAAAATTATTAGAAAATTATCGGCAACTTAAACTGTTAAAAATGTATTAGACTCTACCATGTTAAGCTTCTAACATAATAAAAAAAAAATAACCTTGCCTGGTCATTCAAATCATTTAGACAAGCTTGTATAGGAGAAAGTGACTTGAGTAAAAAATAAAAATAAATTAACTGACTCAATGGGAAATGGAATTGCGTATCGAGCTATTTAATTAGAAATAACTGTGAGAAATTAAGAAAGGTGTACAATGTAATTAGCAAACTAATAACATCCACAAAAGATGAGAAGTTTGAACCAGTAAACTTAAAATAGTAAATTAGTATGCTAGTATCTCGTATCGATAGAAAATATGGTGGTTGATATATTTTTCTATTAGATGAGGGACTTCATGGAATCTAATGTTGTGTTATTGTGCCGTTGGTCCTTAGGCATTCACATTATTGAAATGAAAACTATTTACATCTTGTTCATTACAACAAAAACATAATTGACACAAAAAACTAAAGAAAAACACAGAATCATTTCATCACAACTAAAAATCAGACGCTAACCTGGTGAAATAACCTGTAAAAATCCATGAAAAAATTAATTAACCTCTAGTGTACACAATTAACCCAAATAGCTTTCTTCCACCTTAGAATTAAAGCTGAACTAAGAAAAGATATTCACTTTCTCATTACACGGCATTAATTACAGAAAAATTCAATAATAGTAAATGAAAGATAATACCAATACATGGAACTTCATGTTATTTTCAATATCTAATTTCAAACCAGGCTGACATTGCGTTAACAAACTTAGATTCAGCAAGATTCAACCAGTATATGGAACTTCATGAAACTACCTCTTTCATGATGTCGAAGAACCTTCAGGCCTACTAGGGTGTAGGTTCGTGCGTGGACGATTTTTGGGTCGCTTAGAAGACGGCGACACTCTGTAAATCAAATTGGGGAAGAGTTTTGACGGGAATAGATTTAGGGTAGGGGTTCAGAATTTAGAGACAATGGGGGATTTTTATTCTTACAGTGAAGGATCATGTTTTGTAGCTCGAAATTGTGTCCATGTTGGCTGAGTTTGACGCTGTCCAATTGCCACGTCGATTCCCGTCAAGCCACGTAGGACGGTTTCAAATGGCTGGGACGCCAGGTGATGGATGGTGTGGCGAGTTTGGAAGCTCGGTGACCGTTCAGTCGCAAGAGGACGTTCATCGAACACAATGTGACACAGGGGGAAGTTAGGTGACTAATCAAACTTTTTACTCTTTAGTCGTTAAGGAGGCAATCATTACAATACAAAGTTTCAAGCCTTTGGATATATGGGCCGGTTTTTAAAAAAAGGCTAAAATAAGAAGGCCATAATTTATTAAAAAAAAAATGAAAGCCTAAAACCCTTTTTCTATTTCAAGCTTCCGGTGGCTTCAACATTCAACATTGGCGACTGGGTTGCAATTGCATGCGTTCACATTAAATTTTAAAAAAAGAAAAATTCAAACCTTGGTGGGTCACGTCAAGACCCACTGTGGGTGCTCCCTACATACACATGATGCAATGAAAAATGATTAGTTCAAATTTTCTTCAACCAAATTCCCTCTATCTTTTCAACATCGGATGTATATAAACCATTATATACAAGTAGCATTAGTCTAAAGCCCCCATTCACATATTTTTTTGCATAAAACACATTATTCTAAAATGCCCTTTTGAATGGTTGTACTAGATGTAAACGGTTGTCGTTTTGCTCAAGAAATGCCCCATTTTTTTTTTTTGAAAAACACACTATTTTCAGTTGGGACGTCTCCGGAATTGATTGATAGGACATGCCCATTTATTATATGTCAGAGAAGTCAGCCTAGATTTGTAGGGTGGCTGGCCTCTTGTCAAGAGTCTATCAATGTAATTAATATGAGGTAGAATTGACATGACATTAAGGGTCTCAGATCAAGCCACGTGGCTTGGATCTAACTATGACCATGTCGACCTGATCACTATAAATAGAAAATTCTTGTATTATTGAAGGATGATGGATCTTTGAATAAAAAGAGACAACATAATATATCTCTCAATTATCTCTATTTTCTTAATCCTCAAACATTCATATTTACAATAGAGATACTATAAAACAGGTCCACGTGTACATTGTCTTCTAACGCCACTTGTTAGCCATTTTCGAAGGTCAACAAATTGACATCGTCTGTGGAAAATCCTAGAATAGCTAAACCACGAGCACCTTGTGGGGTAAAGCCTTTGAACAAAAGGTGACACTTTTGGAAAAGAGTAATACTAGGCACAATCGAGGTGTTGAAAGAGTCGACTCAAAAGGAACTCTACTAAATCCTTGAGTAAAGGAAAACAACCCCTAAAATAGAGCTAAAGAAAGGTTATCTGTCGAGAAGGGGTAGCCACGAGTTCGACAAAGGAAGAAATCGCACCTAGACAGATTAAAGAACGCTTTGGAGAGGAAGTGCCCTAATAATCTAGGAGCCGCTGCCAACTATCTTCGCAGATCGCCACCGAAGAAATGGCTCGAGGAACTAGCTTAGGCTAGCAACAAGGCTGGCCAGGGAGTTGGCCACTGTCACCGCAAACTTGAGAACCATCTCTCGACAAAACCTGCAATGCAAGAACGGCTAGAGCGCATGTAAGGTCAATTAGCCAACTCCTCACAAAACGAGGAGGTTGTTCTACTATAAAAAAGGCGGATGTGAACATGGTTGTCGACTATGCCATCGACCAAATGATTGGGAAGACTGCCTTCTATCGGAATACAGCAGGGCTAATGCGCCAATGAGATTGGCCAGTATCTTTGATAGGCTTGATCTTACAAGAAACAAACAAAAACAACCTCGCATTTTGCCCGCTCAGATCAGACTCCCTCCTATCTCCTTGAGTCGGTCACATCTGTTCAACCCTTTATTCGCCCATAAATATATGCATCCCCCGCCTAGAAATAGACGTGAAAAACGAGCTGCACTAGCTCGGATGCGGGCCAACCAAGATTGACCACATGAGGAGAAAATGTATAAGCTAAGGGAGATGTCCCCTTAAAAACTGGTCACTCCAAGTGAAGTCCTCTTGTAGAAAGAGATGCTAAAACATATAATTATCGGGTCGGGCTCCATGACGTTGGTAAACACAAGCCAACCTTTGCAACAGATCAATGAACCAAGGGCACAAGCCCCATAGAAAAATGATTTGTTGACTTTTCGATCCCATCCAAAAGATGTAGTCGAGAGACGATAGTCTTAAAAACTACCCTTATGAGAAAGACGAAAGGCCTCGCCAAAAAAGATGAGAGCCAATTTTGGCTATCTCAGACTGGCTCCTCTTATGGAAAGAGGCACTAAGGCATATAATTGTCGAGGCCAGCCCTATAACGTCAGTTAATAAGAACTGACCTCTCAACAGCAGCGGTGAAAAGTGCGATCTACTGATGTCTCCAGTCAGAGCAGTTTAGGCATAAGCCTCATAGAATTATATTACCGACGAAAGCTTTGGCTCAAAAAGTAATTGCTGACTCTCCTGTTGATGGGCTAAAGACTTCAACCCTATCCAAGGAGGAGGGTCACAATAGGTCAAAAAAGGCATAGCCCCACCCTACATATAGCCTCAAACCAAACCATGTACTCGTAAAACAGGCTCGTTCAAAGTAGAGGTGAAGATGAAACCATCTCGGTAGAACTGCTAAGTGAAGAAAATGATAAGGGAAAACCCCACAAGGAACCACCCCCAAAATATGCAGATCTTCTTTAACTAACTGGAAAAAAGGATTAAGCATGAGCTGTCCGCTCAACTTCGCGAAATTGAAAGATATACGGTCACAAGTGTCAAGATGTCAGTCGAAGGGACAAGATCCACCATATTGCCTTAGAAAAATATGCACATAACAAGCCAAAGGACTTTAAAAATAGGGACCTCAGCTTCCTTCATGATATAAGCAAAATAGACACCTTCAACACTTCACCTCCTTAATAAAAAACTTAATGTAATTCAGACAACTTCCACGATAGATGCTTGTGAAATTTTTTAAAGTTATTTTGCTTTTAAATCTCCATTATGTGAATATCTATGTCTGAATTTGGGAGATTATTATTAATGAAAGCTAATGTATGACATTATGGGTAGTATACTAGACAACCCATGGCATCATTCTTACCGGCACTGTATACATGTCATTTTACACACACTATTGCCAGGCATATAACCTGGTATGATAGGAATTCTCCATATTACATTTTGAGAAAATGTGAGATGCCATCTATGGGTAATTGAAAGGGCAAAATAGGCCCCTTACCCGTCTGATACATGAATAATGGGCAGGTCTAGTCCACGCTACGTAGAAGACGCTGTCAAAGTCCTCAGCAAAATGCATGGCATTTTCTGGGGCAATTCCTTTGAAGGAATAAAAGCAATTAGCCCAAGAGGCATCCGCTTATAGAGGCACTTCAGAATGTGAGCTCAAAAGAAAATATCGACGAAGGTCAGCCCAAAAGGGGTACCTCGACGAAAGGAGCTAGAACTCAAAGAGGTCCACCTCAGAAGTAAAAATCAGCCCGAGGAGTAGAACAACAATGTAAGTTGGATACTATAAGGACCACCTCCATGAAAAGGCACAAGTTGCTCATAAAAAGATAGAAAAATGGGAGACTACAGCAAAGGAACGACCCTTCCAAAGCACCCTCAACTACAACATATTAATGATTTAGAGTTCAAATCAAACAAAGATTTGCATAAAAAGGTAGAAATTTTATTCATTACTGCAAACACATTACAATCGGGGTAGTCAGCCATTTACAAAGCACTATAAAGCACTTGCCAAAATAATAATAATAATAATTGTATGATAATGACAAAGCACAATCACTACATCAGATGCATAATCCGCTGGACCCTTTTGAGGGACGTCTGCCATATACATCAACCTTTACAATTACGAGGTCTACCGGACCATGTTGAAACTCAAGCTACAGCTAAAATACACTCTACCTAGTAAACTCTGGCAGAGGAAGCGGCCTAGCTGCTCATGGGGAGGTACGTTGGTACCGAACCTTGAGGATCCACATACTGCCGCTCAAGGCACTTCGGATGGAATTCGCATCATATTGCATCATAATTCACTTAAAGCAATGGGCGACCCTCCGTACTTCAGCACTGTTCCTAAAGCGTTCAAAGAAGATTGAGGGGGTTGCAATTTTATTTTCATGAGTCCAAGAATCTAATGCATTACACCCAAGGATCACCCTATTTACACGCTCCATAGCATTGTCCGAAACCAAGTAGACTTTACCAACTCTCCTCAAAATCCACCAAGTATAATTTTGATCATATTATAGAGACACAAGAGAACATGATTTATACAAGAAGATGAATGTTCAAACAAAATGAGCCTTTTATAGGCAAACACATGCATTTTCAACCGTCAGATCTCAAAGATCTAGATCGTCCAAATCCGGGTCACAATAGACGATTCGATGAGTCTGAAGTTTTAGCATCATGGTCCATATCAAAACACGTGGAACGCATTGAAGATAGGGGGCACCGCCCTCCTTGTGAAGGCCAAATGGCAGCATAAAAATCTGTGGTAATAAATGACGGAAGACCTTACCCAAATCATCTCACACAGCATACCACTTCGATTGAAATTCTAACCACTTCGGCAACGGTACAAACCACCTCAAATTTTATATCTAACAACTTCAACATTTATAAACTTCGTCTCTCCATGTACATACTTTAAGGAAAGGCCACTTATTTGTACAAGGCACATGAGCCTCGACCTCAATTCCCGTGGCTATTGACGTACACATTTGGCAGGACTAAAATTCTCATACGAATACTTAAACGATTAGACTTGGGGGACTAACATTACCGCATGGATTTCTTTTCTTCAAAAAAGTCATAAACTCTATGTACCACATGAATGATTATACATAAACTTTGGTGACTATTGTTACTAGTCATATTGTATGGCCACGTGGCAATCATCCAAGTTATCTAAGAACTACAACATCTGAAGTAGTCGCGATTAAATGCTGAGTTCGTTACATTGAGATCAGCCGAGGTGGTCCTGCCCCTGTTTATCTCTTATTGCCAAACTCCCTGGAGTATCCGAGGCCTTTGGCAGGTTCAGCTGGGACGTCTCCTGAATTGATTGAAGCAACATGCCCATTTATTATGTGTCAGAAAAATCAACCTAGATTTGTAGGGTGGTTGACCTCTTGTCAAGAGTCTATGAATGTAATTAATATGAGGTAGAGTTGACATGACATAAAGAGTCTCAAATCAAGCCACGTGGCTCAGATCTAACTGTGACCATGTCGACCCGATCACTATAAATAGATAATTCTTGTATCATTTGAGGAGGATGGATCTCTGAATGAAAGAGAGAACATAATATATCTCTCCCTTACCTTTATCTTCTTTTCCTTCAAACATTCATATTTACAGTAGAAATACTACAAAATAGGTCCACGTGTACATTGTCTTCTAATGACAGCTGTTGTCCATTTTCGAAGGTCAACAGTATCCATTGATTTTAACTAGTTTATGAACCAATTACGATGATTCTGAACTAACATACGAGCCAACACAAAATAATAAAATTCCACAATCTTAAATTTCATTTTCATTAAGTCTTGTTTAGCTGATATTGTCTTCTATATGTCATTGTGGGAAAAATTAATTGTCATATCATTGAAATTACAATGGAAGAAGAGAGGACAAATGAGGAACTACGTTCAAATAAGTACTTTGTAAATTTTTTTGATAACTCGTTACCTTTCTAAATCAAAAGCAAAAGTTGTTGTCATTTAGGCATCGCTATTGTCCCATTTGGTTTTATTAAAAATCAAAATTTATTAATTTTGATAGAAATTAATAAAATATGTAATTGAAAAAACATAAAAATTGTGAATTTTAATGAAATTCGTAGTGACACTTATGCAATGCAACTCGGTATATAAAATTGAATTGGTGGGTGAAATTACCCCAAATATTACGCACGTTTTCTTTCTCTATACCTTTGATAAGAGATTCAAATGCCACATAGACATTATTAGCTACAGCATACCAATGCTTCTGTTCTTTTCTATTTTGATTTGTGTTCTCTTTGCCGTTTTCGAGCCGTTTTCAATTTTCGATTTTTCAAAATGGTAAAAACACATTCTCCTCTAGTTTTCAAATTTTTTTTCGAATTTTCAAAAACGAAAAAAATTGTGAAGAAAACACAGTTGTTTTGGACGTTTTCAGTACAAAACTCGAAAAAATTGAAAACACGGGAAATGGCCTCAAAATGACAAAAAGAATGCATTTTCAAGAATTTCAAAACAAGCACTCAAAATACAAAATGAATTCAAAACTCAAAAATATAAAACTGAAACACGAATAGAATAGCCCTTACATTTTCTCGTTCGAAAGAAATTTTGTCTGTACGTGGGATAGATCATATCACTCGTTCTCCTCCAATTCTGTGTTGGGTTTTAGAGAGATGGCAACATTGAGTATTCCGCCAGTGTTAACTTCGCCTCGTGATGATCCTGTGAAGCTACACAAAGCTTTTAAGGGTACTTTTCTTAATATTTTCTTACATTTCCCGTCGTTATTTTTTATTTATTTATTTATTTTTTAATGATTCGAAAAATGAAATTGTTCTCTCTTTCGTGATCACCTAAAAAAAATTGGTATTGTTTTCTTAATTTCACAATTTAGATGTTTTTTTATTATTTTGAATTGACCACCTCGTGTTTGTGTGAGTTTCTGCGCTTTTCTGAGAATGGAAAAAGTTTAATATTTTAATTGGATAATCGATCTTAGAATTTGATACCATTATAAGTTTTCTACAAAATAAAAGCACAAATTTTCTCTGCTTCTCTGCAAAGCGACATAATTTCTTAACAAAAGAATAAGGGGGTGTTTGAGCGACATTATTTTGGTAACAATGCATTCTTGAATAGTGTATTGATGGGAAATGTGTGGTTAAAAAATAAAGAAAAAATTTTGATCTGCGTGTAATATTATTTTATTGAAGAATTTGTGGTTGAAATGATATCAAATCATTGTTTAAGAATGTATTTTTTTGGAATAATGTGGCTGAAACAGGCCCTAAATTTAAACTAACCATTGTAGGAACAATTTTTACATAACACTTGATTAATGATATTTTGGATTTCGTTTCTCTATTCATATGTGAATTTCCTCAATAAGCTTCCATCACTCAGATTTCTTTCAGTTTTCTGAATTGCCTATGATTTAAATTGTATATCCTGACCTGCATTTGATTGCTACGAGCCTCTAAACTCTTGTTTTTAAGGTTTTTGATGTGATATTGCAACAGTGGTTCATATCATTGCCTATCAATAGCTTCAGAACTTGACGGTGATGTCAAGGTACTAAAGATATATAGCAATGATATTGTCACTCTGTATGATAATCTTCAATCTTTTCTTTGCAGGATTGACACATCTAATCGTAAATGGAATATATGAAAATCTTTTAGACATATTTCAGTTGAAGAAATCTATTTTTTACTTGTGTATAGGATAGTCAGGTGTATAATTGTTACCCCCAAATGATTTCAGAGGCGGTCTTGCTTTGGATGCCTGATCCAGCATCAAGGGATGCTACAATTGTTAGGAATGCTTTGAGTGGGGACAAAATTGATCTTAAAGCTGCTATTGAAGTAATTTGTTCACTTACTCCATCCTAGATACAACACTTTAAACAAATTTACTATGCATGGTTTCATGCTTATGTTGAGCATGATATTGAAAATCAAGCATCTGGTAAACACTAAAAGGCTCTCTCTCTCTCTCACACACACACACACACAAGCACGAACCAGTTTTTGTGTTTTACAAACATTTCGATCCCTTAAAGTCCAGTTCGGGAAAATTCCATACTTTTTATAAGTAATCTAAAACTTCATATTTTAGTTGATGCTAGATTCTTCTAATGAGATATGCTTTATATGTGAATTTCCTCAATAAATTTCCATCACTCAGATTTCTTTCAGTTATCTGAATTGTTATTATACAAGAATTGTCTGGGATTTAAATTGTTTATCCTGGCCTAAATTTGATTGCTGCAGCCTCTAAACTCTTATTTTTAAGGTTTTGGATGTGATACTGCAACGGTGGTTCATATCCTTGCCCATCGAGATGCAACACAGCGTGCGTTCATTGAACAAGAATATAGAGCTATGTATTCTGAAGAACTTAGGGAACGCCTACCTTCAGAACTTGGCAGTGATGTCAAGGTACTAAAGATATATAGCAATGATATTGTCCCTCTTTATGATAATCTTCAATCTTCTCTTGGCGAGATTGACACGTCTGATCGTAAATGGAATATGTGAAAATCTTTTGGACATAAGAAATCTATTTTTTACTTGTGTGTAGAATAGTCTGGTGTATAATTGTTACCCCCAAATGATTTCAAAAGGCAATCTTACTTTGGATGCCTGATCCAACATCAAGGGATGCTGCAATTTTTAGGAATGCCTTGAGTGGGGATAAAATTGATCTTAAAGCTGCTACTGAAGTAATTCGTTTACAGACTCCATCCCAGATACAACAGTTTAAACAAATTTACTATGCGTGGTTTCATGCTTACCTTGAGCATGATATTGAAAATCAAGCATCTGGTGATCACAAAAAGGTTCTCTCTCTCTCTCTCTCTCTCACACACACACATAAAGCACGAACCAGTTTTGATATTTTACTAACATTTCGATCCCTTAAAAGTCATGTTCTGGAAAATTCCCTGTTTTTCATAAGTAATCTAAAACTGCATGTTTTGGTTGATGCTAGATTCTTCTAATGAGATATGCTTTACCATAACACAAGTTTGTGACCTTTTATTTGGCTCATGTGACATGTTGATTACTTCGTTAAGACTTGAATTTGTTAGATTGAAAGGAGCTTCATGGTGCCAGTAGGTAATGTTGTTAAGGAATTGTATTTCCATTTGGCCGGAGATTGTTACATATAAATTTCACTTAAAGATCAATGTCCTCCCTTCAGAAAGATCTTAAATTGCTAAGATTAGATAAACAGGACCAGATAGTTCAACTAAATTCAAAACTAGAATTTTCCAGATGGTACAGCTAAACTAGATCTGTGCCACCAAAATGAGCATATTTTGTGCATTCTATGATGGTTATATTGTGCCATATAATATGTATAGTAGAAACGATCTCCTCGTGGGTCTATTTGCAGAGTACTTCACAAATCACAGTACAGTATCCCTCCACCTATTCTTTTTATCGAAATCTGTTAGGACTTGTGCTGAGCCTAGGAAAGTAAGGAAGTTTGAGTCGAACACACGGAAAATAGTAAAGAAATAGACAACTAAAAAGACACAAGATTTTCTTAGGGGAGGAAAACCACAATCGTAGAAGAACACAAAATGCGATATATTTATCAAACTCAACAAAATCAACCCCTAAAATTAGCTTGTCAAAGACATAACTTTTGTAGAACTGGTAGTTATCTGAATCCTATAATAGCATGAACTATGAGAAATTATCAAAATTCGAGAAAATTTTTTATGAGAGTTTGAAGGCCGATGGGTTGCAAAAAGAATAAGATCAAACTCACACTGGTGAACGGTCCTCCTGTGCATATGGTCCTGAAATGCAAAAATAACTTTTAGAAGACAATTTGTGCTTTTTTGGATTTGTTTATAGGTTGCTAAAATAATAAAGTGATGGAAATGAATGATGAATAAGTGGGTCCTCAAAATGTGTGGTTAAGATTAAAGTTTGGCTTTAACATATAAATTATAATGAAACTATGTTTCAAGAATAATACAATTCAAATCCGATGAAAGAAAAAGTAATGTAGAATCCTATATAGACTAAAAGATGGATTCCAATTTGAGAGGGAATGTAGTTCACTTTCAAAAAAATTGACCTTAATGCTAGAACCAATCATAAATGAGAAAGCATAACTTGAAATCATAATTCGACTCAATTAATACGTAATAATCCTATTATAAATTTATTTTAGCACCACCTGTATATTCTAATTGTATCATTCTTCAAGCATTCTATTTCATCTCTATTTTGTAGTTGTTGCTTGCTTGCGTTAGTACAATACGCCATAAAGGTCCAGAAGTTGACTGGGTAATGGCAGAGTTCGATGCTAAATCTCTTTATAGAGCTAGGAAAAAGGAGTTGGGGACTGACGAGAAGATTTTCTTACGCATTTTCTCCGAAAGAAGCAGGCCACAGTTAGCTGCTATTTCTTCTGCTTATCATAGAAAGTATGGCAGATCATTGAAAAAAGGTATACTGCTTTTGTCATTTTGCTTAAGCCTTTCTATGTCCGTTCACTAAATAATTCATCTTGTTGCAGGCAGTAAAAAGTGAAACCTCCGGACGCTTTAAGTTTGCCCTTTTGACTATTTTAAGGTGTGCTGAAAACCCTGGGAAGTACTTTGCTAAGGTAAATATTACATCTATCAACAACATTGTCTCAAAAAGAACATATTTTATTTCCCATAATTTCAATCTTGTGTACTTGTAATTCTCTTTTAGCGTTTGATTTTTTGTTCTTTCTTTGTTTTCTCAGTTTGAATGCATTTAGAGGAAAAACTAGACACCTTTAAAATGCTAACTATCGTCACACTTAACATTACCACGATTCTCTATAACTTAACTCAGGTACTACACAAGGCAATGAAGGGCATGGGAACTGATGATACAACACTTACTAGAGTAATAGTGACCCGAGCAAAGATTGATAGACATTACATAAAATTTGAGTACGAAAAGAAACACGGAAAATATTTGATTGATGCAGTTCATTTAGAAACATCAAGCCATTACAGAATATTTCCTCTCTCTCTATTGGGTGCAGTTCACCCTAAATGAAGTGTGGAAAAGGTTAGAACATGAATGACCTCTACTTGTTATGTTTTCAGTTTGCTTTCGCTTCAGCAAAATTTCTAAATGTAATTGATTTTGTTTTTGTGTTAATCTGTTTAGCGTGGGACTGTAATTTGGAATGTTATTGTAGGGTGACAAGCTAGTGATTGAATGACAATAATGTACCAAAATTGTTTGTTATTTCCCATTTGTTTTTCTATTTGGAAAACTTTCAAATGATGGTTTATTTATTTCTACTTAAATGCCTCTTTTTAGGTTGATATGCTTTTTTTCCAAGTGTGTGCTAGTTTCTTATTAAAGGCAAAATCAATTCAACTAAGCCCTCGTTTAGCTCCCATTATTTCAAATTATAATTTTCTTTCTCTTATTTTCAATCACACAAGCTTCTATAAAATAATATTACACGTGAATCTTGAACTTTTCTTTCCTTTTCACACACATTCTTTAAAAAATAATATTCTAAAAATTATAAATTAAAATAATGGGGGCCAAACGAGGGCTAACTTGTGACAGCGATCAAGGTGGTCGAGACTTTAGGAGGAAAATTAGTGTTTTAAAAATTAGGCTGGCATTGAAAAGAAAAGATCAAGAACCTCAATAGCTAATGGGTTGAAATGAAACTAAACTTGGGTCGAAGTGTGGTTAAAAAATAAAAAGTTAAAGTGGAAATTACATAATTTCATACTTTAAAAATTCACAATTCTAAAATAAGAAGAGCCGTTTAATCTTTCAAAAATCAGAAATTTTATTTTAATTAATATTTTTTAAAATATAAATTTTTACTAAATATATATACTCCATTATACACAAACCTTAATTAATTTCCAAAATTCTCTCTCTCTCTTTCTCTCTCTACATTTCTCTCTCGCCTCACACACTCTCTACATTTCTCTCTCATCTCGTCTCTCAACCACCGACTATCAACAGGGGGAAATAAAAAGTGAATCGTCGGCGCCAGAGTGAAGCCAATTGAAGCAATGTCGCCCTCACCACTCTCTACTCCAACAACTCTCCCTCTCCTCTTCTCTCCTATTTCTGCAGCAGATCCACAGTGAGTTGTGTGGTGGCGGCTGTGGTTTGTTTGAAGTGTTGTAGTGGGTTGTTTGAGGTGTTGCAATGGTGTATGATCTGGCTGTAGTTGTGTGTGAGTGTCGCCGAAAGCTTACAGAGCGCAATGGTGCGGCTGCAGATCGTGGGGTTGACGGTGCAGATCGTGGCAGTGATGGCGCAGATTGTGGCTATAGCGGTGTAGATCGTGGTGTTGATTTTTTTTTTTGTTGCTGGATGCGGTGTAGGCGGTGGATGCATGGTGTTGGTGGCGACAACGACGGCGTCGGTCGAATGGATCAATAGTGTCTATGACCAATAAGTTGTTTGACTCAATTGTGGTGGTGAATGCGGTGGTTGTGGAAATGGGTGACGTTGGCTGTGTTGGTTGTGGCGTTTACGGTGGCAATTTAAGGAAATGGGTGGATGTGATTTGGGGTGGGTTTTGCTCGATGCGGTGGCAACGATGATGGTGGTGCTGAAAATTGTAATTGTGCCTGTGACTCTCAATTGTGACTCGTAATTGGATATGCGACCTGAAAATTTTGCCTGTGACTCACAATTGATTAAGTTGTGATCGAAAAATTAATCGTGACCAATTAATTCAATAATTTGCATTGAGTAAATGAATTGTGATCAATAAAAGTTTTGAATATGCGACCGATGAATAATCTATGACCTGTAAAATTTTTGGATTCATGATCGAAAAATATTCTGTGACCTATAAAATTTTCGATCTGTGACCGAGAAATAAGTTACGACTAATAATTTGAGAAGTTGTGACTAAAAATTAATCTGTAACTAATTAATTAGATAACTGTGACCTAAATATATTAAATTAATTAAATAATTAAATCATAAATATATTTTAATAAAAAACTGATTTTTGAATTTTGAAACTTGTTTTCTTAATTTTGAAATCTACCATACTTAATCTCTCACTTATGAAATTTTTCCATAGTTAAAATATTTAGATGAATAGCTGGATTATATTATTTTTTCCTTTTTTCGGGTTCTACTTTTCCCTTTTTTGATCGGACCCGACATCATCTTGTTGGCTTTGCATATAGAGTTATGCTATATGTACAAAGTTTGTTTACAAAGTAATATCTACACCAATCATTTCAAAAATAAATTTTTAAATTATTAAAAATCAACGACCTGATTTTTACTAACACTTGTATCTTGTCAATCAACTTTATAAATCTACTTTGTACAAATAGCATAATACTTGCATCTAATAATGCAATCTTTAATCAATCCGTGCTTCTGTCACCATTCATATGGCAAAGGAGCATATTCCATCTCTAATGGGTCTTTATATAGAAAGAATATTCCGAGCTAGTGTGTACATCAAAAAGCCCAAAACAAAATCATTTAATGGGGTTCAAAATTAAATTTGGTCTCTAAACTTGTATTGAAATTTCAAATTGGTTCTTAAAATTTATTAGTCGTAATCCAAATTAGTTACTAAAACATTTCAACAATTCAATCTTATTACTTTGTTGGTACATCACATCACAGCTATGTAGTAATGGGTTATGCTAAAGAAATGGGGAGGCTGTCAGCCTTGGTCTCTAAACTTGTATCGAAATTTCAAATTGGTTCTTAAAATTTATTAGTCTTAATCCAAATTAGTTACTAAAACATTTCAACAATTCAATCTTATTACTTTGTTGGTACATCACATCACTGCTATGCAATGTTTTAAAAGGCGTGCCTAGGAGCGACGCGCATTGAAAACACCAAGCAAAGGGGGATAAGCGCTTAATTTAGCAGTCGACGAAAGATAATTCATGCCTTGGCGCGCATAATTGCTCCAAGGTGTGTATTACCCGTTTTTTTAACCACATTACCGACAAGGAGGATTTTGTATCAGAGGACACAGAGGACGAATTAGATAAAGATGATGATATTGAATGGAGTCTGATAAAGAGTTGGATAGGATTTAAGTTCTTATTCTATATTTGTTTAAATTTGGAACTTATCTTTTGTTATAAAATTTGAAAAAAAAAAAGTATAAAGTTCCTATAAATCTGTTTTGGATGTTTAGTACGTATAATTAATAATTATTATATAATTTTTTTGATTAAAATTTTAAAATATTATTAAAATAAGCAAAACATTTTTTAATATTTTTTTTTACGCATTTGCCTCACCTAATCTCGCCTACTCCTTAGCTTGGGGTCAACGCATTGCCACCCATTACGCCTTTTAGAACACCACTGCTATGTAGTAATGGGTTATGCTAAAGGAAGAAAATATTTTGAATCTACGCATAATAATATTTTATTAAGAAAAGTAGATTATAATTTTAAAGGGAGCCAAAAAGGGGCTTAATTCCATTAAGTGCAACCTTAGTTTGTGCTATAACAATAATTGACAGAATTTATTTCACTTCCAGTTGATTTTATGACTTATTATAATTTTAATATTTGACATGGATCAAAAGGAGCTTCACAATTTCATTATCTCATTTTTACATAGATTAAGGCATGTTTAGCAATGAAACTAGCATCCAATAAGTACGCAATGACTAACAACATGTAGGTAGGTTTTCATGTAAAATTCACTAAAAGACTAGCCAAATTTGGACTTAGCAAACTTTAGTGACTAATCTAGAACAAAATAAATGTGAAGGACCAAATTGAGATTTTATTACAACTTTAGGGACCAAACCTATATTTAAGAGAGTGTTATCTCTAGACTGAGGCAACGCAACTAGACAAGCCTACCCTGTTCTACGAACTATGCTTATATAAGACAAGAGCCTCAACAAGGAAGCTGCCTTCATATCTTTTCATTTTTTCTCTAGGAATTCTCCGTCCTCCCTTCGACACTGTACATCCTATCGAGCCAACTAATCTCAATCTGATCGATCCGATGGCTATAAAGAATGACCTATTCATATTTATTTGTATGATCATAGGAACAATTTTCATTATCTATGGAAATGCCGAGCTACAAAGATTTGAACATCCGACAAAAGCAAATGGCTCCCTTAATATATTGGTGGTCGAAGATTGGGGAAGAAAGGAACTTATAATCAACCTCGAGTTGCATACCTGGTATAATATAATATAGTGAGTTATCTCCGTGTGTTTCATAAGTTACCTATTTTTTTTACTTCTACGTTAAATGCCTTCCACTACTGATTTTCGCAATTTATGAATTATAAGGTGATGATTTTTCAAAATTTTATATTTCAAAAATATTGGTAATGGTATTCTTGTTTCTTCATCCAGAAGAATCATATTCTTAGCCGAAAGACATATAAATTAGATTTCTTGTAGAAATACAAAAAAAGGAGGTGGCAATAGGTCAAGTCGAGCAGGCTTGACCCAACGAATCACGACTCTGCTCGACTTGACCCAACGAATCACTCATATCAAAATGAGCTTGATCCGTTCATAGACCAAGTCGGGATGAACTAAGTGACTCCACTCGTTTTCCCACCCCTACCCAAAACTAGCGTATTCTAATGCAATGCTGGCTACTTTAATTATTTATTTATTTATTGAAAAAAGCAATACGTATAGGGGAGTTTCACATGGATAGCGGTGACATTCTTGTATTGGATGATGAAAAAAATAGATCAATACAATGTTGATTCTTGGCATTTGGCAAAAATAAATTGTGAAACTCCATTGTACTTGCAGCATTGTTCTTATTTAGCCCTATTTGACAACTATAATTTGGGGAAACTATAGTTTTTGATAGTAATTTTTAGGAATATGTAGTTAAAAAGTATGAAATTTTTTTAAATTAATTATATGCAAAATGTTTTATTGTGTAAATGTGATTAAAATAAGTACTTAAAAAGAATTTGAAAATAATAATTGTCAAACAAGGACTTTGTAGCTTGCAATGATTGGCTACTTTGCCTGTAAGCTAAGTTTTGACAGCATAATATATAAATATATCAATGTAGGTTTATTACAAGGGTATAATCTCATGCATATTCCATTTAGGAATTTATTTCTCTTTAAAAGGGATCAAAAGTTATAAGGCCATTTTTTTAGGGGAATTTACAAAAATGTGACGAAAAATGAAAGTTCCAAAAAATTTATCATTTTCACTTTACGTGAGCAAAACTGTCACTTTTTGGGGTGAAAAGTCCAAATTACCTTAATGACACACTTTTAGTAGCATTTAATGCTTGATTTGAAGGAAAAGCGTTGATTTGATGTGATGATTTAATTTCTGTTGACCCCGAACTCAGATCTCATGATAAGTCATTTGCAGGCCCCCACCTTAGGCAGATGTGAGTTCGGTAATAGAATTGAGCTGGGCACACTATCGCTGTAATCTCAAGAGACATCATGATTATCTCCTGTCACGTCACCATCTCAATCATTTACACTTGTAGAGAGTGATGTCATCACCATCCAAAACCACCAATCTGAGGCCTCAAACCTTCAAATCATATATAGGTCATCATTGCCTGAGAAAAAAATTGACACATGGCCACCGGCCTCATCGGCCAATCATAGGAGAATTCTTCGACCCGACTTTCGAGCTCAATCCTGTTCTTGATTTAATGTAATTTTAGTTGTAGTCATGTATAAATAGCTGAGAAATGGTCTTCTTAATGGCAGGGGAATTAAAAAGAAGACACATGATATATGATTTGATCCCCTAAAAAACACATCTAAACCTTTCTCATAATTGGGAAAGATTAACTTTTTTCTTAAAGTTGACTTGAGATTACTATCTATAAATTTTGACATCAACAGTTTGGCACTAAAAGGAGGGCCCTTGTTTTGTGAAAAATAGCCCCATGCAAAAATACGAGTCATGAGTCATAGTTCTAGTGCAAGAAATCAATCTCTTACTCGTCCTTATGAGACGAATACTTCGCCAAGTTTCTCAAGGCGGCACGACCAAAACCAAACAAACAATCCACAAATGACTGCTATGAGGGAAGCTCTAGAAAAGCTGACAAATGGAGTTGGCCGATTGGAACAAAACTAAGCCCACTAGACACTGAGGTGGAATCCCCAATGAGAACAAGGGTTGGATGTCCCCCACCAGGAGGACCCTCAACTTCTCACCGGGAGAACTTTCTAGAAGTCGATCTGACGAAGTCAGGAGCCAGGCCCCTGCAATGGAGCCCGTCGCTAGGAGGACTAGCAGTGTGTTTGATAGGTTGGGAGCACAGGGCTCGCTAACCCGTATGCAAAGACATGCTAAACCCGACCTAAAACGTCCTCTGGAGTAGGCAGAACCCGAAATGAGTGCCCTTAAAAGACGCATAGCTGACCTGGAGGGTAAAAACAAAGATGGAATTGAAAACTACCTCACCAAGTGACATTCCCCTTTCACTGAAGATATCCTTATCGAACTATTGCCTGAAAAATTGAAGATTCCACAGATGATCGCGTACGAAAGAGAGGAGTATCCTCTTAGCCACCTTGATAAGTACACCTCATGGATGAACTATAGAGAGCAAGTGATGTCATCATGTGCCGAGCTTTTTCCCTGACCTTGGGAGATAAAGCTCAAAGATGGTTCAAGAAATTGCATCTGAGGTCAGTAAAAAATTGGAACGACCTAGCCACAGTATTCCTGGCCCAGTTCATGGGCTCTAAAGCTAGGACTACACCCAAGAAGCAGTTAGTGAGCATCAAACAGGGAAACAGAAAATCCCTCAAAAGCTATCTAAGCATATTCAACAAGCAATCCATGCAAGTGTAAAAGATATCTAATGACGCCGCACTCATGGCCGTACTCGCTAGGCTGAGGCCCAGAATGAGATTTTGGTTGTCAGTGCACAAAGATGGACCTAGAACTTACCATGAGCTCCTAAAACAAGCTGAGAAATACATAAGTACTAAGGAGGCAACCTCTAATCAAGAGGAAGCCAAATGTAACCCTGACCCTAGCAACACGGCTAAAGAAAAAAGGTCGGATAGGAATCCTCAACCCGAAAGAAGGAAGGATAGGAGAGAAAGAGATTGTCCTAAGACTCAACCATACAGGTTTCGAGAATATCACCTACTAAAAGCCACCTTAGAAGAAGTATTCATGCAAGCTAGCGAGAAAGAAGCATTTCGCAAGCCAGTGGTCCAGAAGAATGGGCAGGGGAATACTACCAATGGCGATACTGTCGATATCATAGGCTAGTAGGACATGACACAGATAGTTACTGGGAGTTGAAAGAAGAAGTTTAGTCCTTAGTTCACAGAGGATGGTTGCAAGAGTTCGTTGTCAAACCAAAAGAGGTAGATCGACCTCAACTACGACAGCCTCCGCAGCAGGGGCCTGTTGCATGAACACAGTAGGCAGCCCTTAACCATAATCCGTCCCCACAAGTTGAGATCACAATGATGGCTGGAGGAAATAAGTATATTGAAGGGTCTAGAAGGGCAAGACACGGATAAGCTAGGGAAGCATCAATCATGCCGACCTACGAAGAACAGACCCCACAGATCGGTGCAGATTCTGAATGGTTCTGGTTCACAAAGGAGGATTCCAAAGGGATCTTCCATGATCAGAGTGATGCTCTAGTAATCACCATGGGGTGAAAGTGCATTGGACGCTGGTAGATAACGAAAACTCAGTCGATATACTGTACTCAAGCACTTTAAGAGAGTTGGAAATATCATAACGCTATCTTCAGCCATACCCAAGGAAACTTAGGGGTTCTCTGAAGATCCTATCGAAGCCCGAGGTCAGATTGTCCTCATTATAGAACTGGGTGAAGCTCTTCGCTAAATAAGGATTCTAGCTGATTTTGTAATAGTCGACCTGCCATTCAATTACAATGCCATATTAAGGTAGCGTATATTGCATGAGCTAAAGGCCGCTACGTCAATTTATCACTACTGTATGAAGTTCCCTACTCCCTATAGGACTGAAATTGTGCGATGGGACCAAGCTAAAGCTAGGGCATGCAATATTGACATGTCTAAACCTCAGATCAACATGCTAAGGGGCAGGCCAAATGTACAAGCTGGAAAGCTAGATTAAAGAAGTCCGTTATTTCGGATCTCTCCGAGATCGGCATAACAGAGAAATACCTCAAGAGACCCACGGATGGCCAACTGTCCTTTAACGAAAGAGAAGCTGACCCACACCTTTACCTCGGGGTCTTGGTAGTCTCAGTAACCATGGCAGGAGTAACCATCCCAAAGGTCCTAGTTGACACCGGGAGTACCATCAACATTTTCTTCAGCAATACTCTCAAATGGATAGGTATACGTGCCAACTTCTTGCGACCATATTCTAATATTATCCTGGGATTAAGCGGAGCCTTGACCACGGCTAAAGGATCAATCAAACTCACAGTTGAGGTTGGATGAACACCTCGTCAAATCAAAATGAATTCCAAGTTTGTTATATTCAAAACTCCGTCACCCTTGATATTCAGTTGAAAGTGGCAGTATCCCTCTACCATTATGCAATCAAATTTCCCACACCTCAAGGGATAGGCGATGTCAAAGGAAGTAGGGAACTTGTTGAAAGATGTCAATTGAAAGCCTATACTAGCCATCAATGCACTCCTAGAGGAGTGCATATGGCCGCACATGGGAACCCAAACTCGGTTCACTAAACTTGCACACCAAAATCGAAGAGGAGAATTCATAGAAGAACTAGAAGAAATACCTATGTGTGATGACGACCAATCAAAAGTACTTAAGATTGGGAACGAGTAGCAAAATTTGATCCGAAGTGAATTTGTAAATTTTCTCAGACAGAACCTCGATGTATTTGCTTAAGATCATGAAGACATGAAAGGTATTAGCCCCACAATTGCTTGCCACAGGCTGCATGTTGACCCCGAAGTTCGGCCAAGACAGCAAAAACGTCGTCCATTGAACCCGGACAGGTACGAAGCACTTAACAAAGAGGTGCAGAAACTACTACGCAATGGGTTCAAATGTGAGGCAAAATATCCCAAGTGGATTGTAAACCCGGTTCTCGTAAAGAAACACAATGGAGACTGAAGGATGTGCATAGATTTTACTAACTTGAACAAAGCATACCCTAAAGATAGCTTCCCCTTACCAAGAATAGATCAAATGGTGGATGCCACTGCTGGACATGAACTACTCAGCTTTATGGATGCATACTCTGAATACAACTAGATAACGATGTGAAGCCTGGATCGGGAGCATATCTTGTTTGTCACCGATCGAGGTCTTTACTATTATAGAGTAATGCCGTTTCGCCTTAAAAATGCAGGAGCCACTTATCAGCGGATTGTGAACTCTATGTTCTCCCAATAGATCGGAAAAATAATGAAAGTCTATGTAGTTGGTCAAAAGAACCTATGCCAAAGACCATCGCCAGCATCTAACAGAAATGTTTGATATCCTAAGAAAGTAAGGGATGAAGCTGAATCCAAGAAAATGCACCTTCGGAGTTAGCTCGAGAGAATTCTTGGGCTACATGGTGAACAGCCTGGGAATCGAGGCAAACTTGGAAGAGATACAAGTTATCATCAACATAAAAGCCCCAGCTAGACCAAAGGAAGTCCAGATTTGACGGAAAGAATTGCCTCCCCCAGTCGATTCATATCCAAGTCTACAGATCGGTGCAAACCTTTATTCAATACTCTAAGGGGAGGAAAGAAGTTTGAATGGACCTCAGAATGCCAAGACGTTTTCAACAAACTAAAGAGACGGCTAGCTCAACCCCCCGTGCTCTCGAAGTCGAAGGGGGCCGATACCTTAAAACTATATTTAGCTGTTATAGAACACACCATCAGTGCCGTCCTAATTCTGAAAGAGGACAGAACACAGTACTCTATTTACTACACAAGTAAGGCACTCCATGATGCTGAGATCCGTTATTCTCCACTAGAAAAACTAGTGTTATGCGTTGGTTGTGGCAGCCCGAAAACTGAGGCCCTACTTTTTGGAGTACTCTATAGAGGTCCTCACCAATTCACCACTGAGGCAAACCCTACAAAAGCTAGACACATCCGGAAGGATGGTCAAATGGGCAGTAGAGTTTGAACAATTCGACATAAGATACAGGCCCTGCACCTTGATTAAAGGTTAAGACCTCACAGACTTCATTGCGGAATTCAGCAATGAACCCAGAAAGGAATCAACACCAGAGGCCCTTGGGAACGCTTTGTTGATAGCTCATCAATCAAAAATAGGTCGGTTTAGGAGTTGTCTTAATTAGTCTGGATCGACGACTATTTTGTGAAGCCCTACCTTTTGACTTTAGGGCTTCAAATAACGAAGCCAATTACAAAGCTCTCATTGGCGAAATAAGGATGGTAGTTAGGTTGGTGATAAGATATAAAATGTCATGTTTTACATCCTTTAATATTTGCATTTTTATGATTAATTAACATCCAAATGTACTGAGTACCCTTATATTTTTTTTTAGGTTGCAATTGGATGATTATGACATAAATTAGAGGAAAATAGCAAAAAAGGACCAAAGTGAATTAAATCAAAAGTTCAAGGTCAAATATCCAAAAGTTGAACCGAAAGGCAAAATGAAGGAGTGAAAGATTTGAAGGTCAATTGATGGAAGACTTAAAGTGTTGGAAGAAGGAAAATAAGAAAAAAAAGGCCAAGAAAAGAGAAGATGAAAGCTCGGGGACCAATTCGCAAATAATCTCTAGATGAGACGAGCAATGGAATGAAGATTCAAGAGTGTTAGAGGTCAAGTGGATGAGAAAAGAAGTCAAAGGGATGAAATACAATCAAAGTATAATCACACATCAATTTTCAATCGAAAAGGTTATGCACTGGTTTTCAGCATCATATTGGGACCCGTTTTCTACATAGTAAACAATCGAATTGGAAGACGACATCTGAAGAAAAGTTGTAGTCCTTTGAGTTAACTTTCCAAATCATCTTGAATTACCTCAATCGGACATTGAGAAAGAAAGTTATGATCAAAATATTGAAAATTATCCGACGGAAAAACGGTTGTTCTATGCGGTCGCATTATGACCTTTAGAGAAGTTTTAGGCTACAAATCATTGTTCTATGCGATGCAACACTTAGACCACATAGTTCATTCCGACATACAATTTTTAGTTTCCTAATTTGAGTCAAATACTTATGGAAACAAATCTTGTACACCATATATAAGCCTCAAATCTTGTCCAAAACCAGAGAGAACGCTCTCCAACCCTATTTTTCTGTCTCTTTGTGCTCAAGATCTATGATGTGCAACTAATTTCTTTTATTGACCTTACTTCCACCTGCCCATGCAATAAAAAATATTAAAATAAACTTAATTAAATAAATAATAATCAATATATAGTAAACAAGAAATTAGGGCTACATAAAACTTCCGAACTTATCCGAGCGGTTTTTCAAAAATTAAATACTTGAACGGATATTTGAATCGAAAACCGACGGGTTCGGTTCGGATCAAGAACCAGAGAAACGAATAAGAACCGAATATTTCTAATTTTTTATTTAATTTATTTTAAATAAGCCAAATTATTTTTTTCTAAATAAATTTGCTAACTAGTTAATTTAGCTCAAACCCAAAAATATGATTTTCCTATTTCTAATTTTTAGTTCAAAGCCAACTTATTCAAATTAATCTAAATTTTATTCAAATCTGTTACTCTACTGTAGTGTCGTTTCTACTGTTCTAGATCGAATTGGAGCTCAATTCTTAACTATTGTAAGCTCGCTATCTTCCTTTTTCTGTGATTTTAACAATTAAATTTATGAAGAACTCAGCAAAGAGAGACGCAAAAGATATATAAGGTTGAACTACGTTATTTTGTAAGAGTTAAGATTGAACATATCATTAGTTGAATTAATGTAGCTTTGTAAGTATTAAAAATTTTAATTATAATACAAAACTTCGGAATTGAATAGAATCAAACTGAATAGAACCGAACCCGAATGGTTCCATAATTAAATTTGGACCTTGCGGTTTCACTTAGTAAATATCCAAAAATTTTGGGTTCAACTCGATTCTTGTTAGAATCGGGTCATGTCCAACCCTACAAGAAATCAATATATTTAAATTTAATTATAAACTAGTTTTTTATATAGAATCTTATAATTTGAAATTACAAATAGAAATTTTTCATTAAAAAAAATGATGAAGAACAAAAATAATTATAAGAATCTTTAATTATAATTTAACTTTTTATAGAAAATAGAGATTTTAAAAAAAAAAAAAAGGAGGAGGAAGAAGAAGAAGAAAGAGAAAAAATGAAAAGAAAAGTAGATTAGTTAAAATCTGATTTTTTTTCATAGAAAATAGAGAGGAAAAATAAGAGAGAGAAAAAAATAAAAACAATTATAACCAGTAGAATCAAATAATTTTTATTCATGTCTCTGATGTTCGCAGAAGGTAAAAGAAGAAATATTAAAATAAGCAAAAATGCATATTCATTTTTTGTGAAAGCCTCCCAAGATCTTTGGATGAATGATTGACAAATTTTGAAATTTTATTTTAATACTTTATGCTTAAAAATTAGTACCTTAAAGGTTTTTATAAAAGTTTTTAGAAGTTATTAATAATTTGAATACTCCAAGATTTTTAGAAACTTATAAAAAATTTTAATTGAATACATCGTGACTTTTAAAAACTTTTTAAATCCCAAAAAAATCTTTTAAAAGTTAATTTCATTTTTAGTTACTTAGCTATATCTCTACAGTTGTAACTCAAGTAAATTTTATTAATGTGCATGTTCCCATTAAAATTTGTCAGCATAAGTTATAATTGATTGGAAATTCTATGTTTACTACAAAGGGTGTGAACTAGTTTTGTTGTCACTTTGTATTTGACTAGAAATTCAAAGTATTCATCAATTCAGTTTCAACCCATCTATTGTCTTCTTCTGATTATGGACGCATAACAATTATATTTACGTAAGGCCGTTGTTGGCGTTATGTCATCAAATGCCATGCACTTGTGGTGCGTTTCAATTGACACACATTGTTAGTCTTTTAACTTATTCCTTTAATTTTTTTTATAGAAGTTGAGACGGAGCTCTCGTTTGGCCCCCATTTTTAAAAATTAAAATGGGTGGAATAGTTTTTTTTTTTTTTTTTGGCCCCATTTTTAAAAATTAAAAAGGGGGGAAAATTTTTTTTTTTTTTTTTTTTTTTTTGGAAAACGAGTGATTGAAAAAAAAAAGTTTTCGATTTACGTGTAATATTATTTTATGTAAGATTGTGTGATTGAAAATAAAAGAGAGAAAAATGAGATTTAATTTAATAGAGGCATAACGAGGACGAAATACGGGCGACTTTTACTTTCAAAACCCCGGAAGGGCAAGGTTGGGAAAAGTACTTTTAATTTTATTTTATTTTTAAATATTTTGGGCATTGTTTGATCCCCATTTTTCTAAAAAAAAATGTATTTTGAAATAATATTATGATAAATAATGTGTGGTTAAAAAAATAAAAATTGGTTTGCTTGTAATATTATTTTATTAAAAAATGTGTGGTTGAAATGGTGTTAAATCACTATTAAAAATGTATTTTGATTGAAAAATGATATTCAAACAAAGACTAAGTTGTTTAATTAATTAAGCCTTTGTTTGGGCTCCATTTTAACGAAATTTTTGGAAAAATCTATTTTGAAATAGCAATTTTTTAGACAGTGTGTGATTAAAAAAAAAGAAGAATTTTGAATTTACTTGTAATATTATTTTATTGAAAAATGAGTAGTCAAACAGAGAAAGGAAAAAATGCATTAGAATTTTATTAGAGTCCAATCAAGTGCTAAATTGTGTAGAGAATATTTTAGCCTTCCTAGGAGGGTCGAATGCTGAATTTTTTTTGTCAAAAGTGTACACGTGTCTATTTGACAAAACGGGACAACACTGATGTATTTGAACAATAAAAGATTGATTTGAGGGTTAAAATGACAAAAAAAAAATAATAATAATAATTTAACATTAAAAACGATTTGAGTAACAATTATTCTCAGTGTACAGAAAAAAAAACTCATAGGCTTTCACATGGGTGTGGGCCTCATGTGAATAATTTATTACAAAAATAAATCACTCGTACCACTATTGAGTCTTATCTGTATTAATTCTGTGAAGTTTCTCCCTATAAGTGTAGCTTGACTTTTTGAGTAATGAAGATAATGATTTTTTTTTTTTTTGTGCCAATTACCCAATATTGAAATGTTGCACTTCTTCATAACTGCATAGGTTTGGTGCAATTTACAAACAACCATTCTACACAAACAGGGTTTGTCCCTGCTGACAGGGGCTGAGGTCAGTCGTGACCTTAATCTCTGTCAACAGGCCTATCCATTTAGAATTTTTCATTTACAAAAGCCGAGTGAAACTCATTGCATCATTAAAAAATAATAATAATAATAATAATAATAATAAATAAAATAGTCTTCAATTCTGATGTTTAGCATATTAATGGAGTGGACCGTACTTGTCATGAAGTATTTCATAATCGAGTCGTCGTCGTTATTCTTTTTAATTTTCATTTTTTTTTTTTTTTTGGAGCAGCCAAAAATCCATGAAAAGCATATATATCTATACTTGAAATGTCTCTTTCTCCTTAGCCTGACGCAATAGAATTCTAGTGATTTATGAGACAGGCAACAACAAAATACTGGGGGCTACCCTGCTGGGATTTTGTCTACCAAATTTCTGATATTCACACTGAGTCTTGTAAGCGAGTGGAGAAGGAGTGAAAGTTAAGGCACATTCACACTTATTATGAACTACAATTGGAAACAAGTGTTTTGAGAATCCGACGAACGATCAATATTTTGAAAATTGGTCACGCCGATTTGAAACCAGATTTGATTTTAGCTTTGAAAATCTTCTTAGTCTATGTTTTTAAACGACCATATCACTTGTTATTTAGATATTTGGCGGAACACACAAATGCTTTCCACAATTTATCTTGTGAATAGTGTTCCAAAAAGAACGTCTAGAAGACGGTTAGATGCAATTGAAACGCCTCGTCCTGACAATGAACATGAAACTAAGCAATCAATTGTCAAGTTGACCCCTTCCCTTGATGCACAACTAGATGCAACAAGGCGCACTTTATTAATTTTTACTTTTTTCATTTTTTTAACGAACCTTATATTTGACTTTAGTTTAAGTTTTGAAATGATTTTATCTATACAAAAGTCAAAAATGAAAACGCGTTGGTATCTAAATTATGTAGTTATGATTTTGATCCTTAAAATTCTGTTGGAAACTTCAAAAGTATATATGAAATTCATATAAATCTATTAATATAACTTGTCTAGTTGAAAGTTAAATAACGGAAAATAGTCTAATTTTTGAATTTCGAAAACTTAGATATTGTATAATTGACAAACTGTTGGATTTATTAAGTAACATAATATATTATAATATTAGATGTTTGGTACGTATTATTTTAATTATTAAATAGTTTTTAGAAGATTAAAATTTAAAATAATATTAAAAATAGAAAAATGTTGTCTTTTTTTTTTTTTTTTTCCTACCTAGATCTTACTTAGACCCCGTTTGGTAGTGCTTTTTCACACCAAAAAATTGATTTTTTTTATCGTTATTTCACTATTCCAACCGTCATTTTTTACTTTTTCACTCACATGTAGCCCCCACTTTTCTTCTAACGATCAAAGTTTAGTCACATTCTACGTTTTTTAAAATGATGCTCACGAGAATTGGTTAAATTTCTTTCCAATCATGCATTTCAAATTTTCAATAGATTCACAATTAGTATGTACTTATTCACCTCTCATATATATTATTCATAAATTAAACCATCATTCTAGATGGAGGCTAAATTATTGGAAGGAAATTGGAGAGAGTAAAATAGTAAAAACAAAAAGTACATTAGAAAAATAAAAAATTAAATTATGGGGTACGAAATAGAGCGAAAGAATAAAATATGAAAAAGAAAAATTACTTAAGCATTATAATTGTTGATGCACTTTAACTTCTTTAAGCAAGAAATGCGTGAAGATATCTACTGTTACAAAGAAACACATGCCTGATCTTCGGGGGAATGTCCAAACCGTCTATGAAATATCCATTTTAACCCCTTCTCTCTACTTATTTCCCTTTCTAGAAATGCTGAATTGCCTCTCGACGTTCTTGAATCAGATCAATATCATGAATAACAATATCTGAGCTATCAGATCATTTTCTTTCTAGAAATGCTGAATTTTACTTAGAGAATTGGTCTCGTCAATTTATTTTTGATCTGTATTCGGACCTAAAAAAATTCAATTCCATAATTATGTTTGCATATTTTTCAATTAAATCAACATCATGTCATATAACGTGGGAGTTTATGGCCTAGAACAAATATAATGACAAGTATAATAAATGTTTTGAAAATAAGATTGAACAATCCGGTCGAATTAGAAAAATTGGAAATCGGACATTCAAAATGTCCCTATTTAGTGGATTTTGATAAAAAAATTGAAAAAATGTACAATTGAAAAGTTGTGGGTCTTATAAAATATGTAATTAGAATTAATTGTCGAATTCAATTTAAATTAAAATCTAAATTTTAATCCTTACCAAACGGGACTAAATACTATGAAAATCGGTTCTTGTCGTCGTGTATATGTTTGCACTGCATCTTGGCCTTATTCTTATGCGGACTGTATTTTTGTCTACCCATAAACTTGCTTGATAGAAAAATATACTTTTAAAACAATTTTTTATTTCAAGATAAGCTGTTATTTACTCATAAGTAAATTCTTTGGAGGCTCGTACAAATGTTCATACTGTGTGAAGCCAAGAAGGTTTACCGAATCAGATGATATGCTAATTAAAGACTCAAAGAGCAGTCAAATAATATATGCATATAATACACACATTTTCAAACAAAAAACAAGAAAAGAATGAAAATTCCTACCGATTTCTCTCTTCAAATTCAATTTCCCATTCTACTCTTTTAACCAGACCAATATGCTCAATATTTTCATTCAAGCTGCCCAAATAAAACAAATTTAAGTCTGAGGAATGAGTAGCGAAGGAATTGTGCAGCGGGCTCTTAGCAGCCTTGGAAAAGGAATTGATTTAACCTCCGATTTTCGACTCAAATATTGTAAAGGGGAGAATAGACTCGTTTTGCTTAATGAAACGAATACAAGAGAGCTTTCAGTTCCGGGTTATGGAACATTCAAAGACGTTTCTATTGACATCAAATGCGATAAAGGTGACCGCACGCGATACCAATCCGATATCCTCGATTTCAATCAGGTATTCAGTTGGAGATTAAATCGAAAATGTGAATCCTTTTCATTATCGATCTCACAATGATTGAATTTTGTTGGAACTGGTGCAGATGTCAGAATTCTTCAACCAGAAATGTTCAGTGCCTGGGAAAATTCCGTCGGGTTTGTTCAATTCATCGTTTGGTTTTCAGAGTGGATCATGGACTATAGATGCAGCAAACACAAAGTATTTAGGGCTTGATGGCTATTTCATTGTGCTTTTCAATGTTCATATTGATCGATTTCCTCTTATTCTGGCTGACCATGTACGAAACGCTGTTCCTTCTACTTGGGATCCATCTGCTCTTGCCAGGTAATACATATACTCTCCCCTCCACTGGTGTTTAGGCTAGGCTATGGTGATTAGAATAGGACAAAGATCGTCGTATTTATCTATTTATAGGCTAAACCTAAATCACTCTTCTCGACTGGGAATCCTCTCCTCGACTTAGTTCACCACACACCTTAACATGTAGCGAAATTTTGGTCGGGTAAGCTTAGTTAGAACTTAGACGAACGAAGTGATCAAATTGATACTAATTTGAAAATTTAGTGACTTGATTAGAATAAAACAAAACTCATTTACATTATTGAGATATTTTAAGTTCAACTACGACCAATAATTTTGACTAATAATATTTTACATCTATTTTGGATCGGTAAATTATACCTAGATCACTGAACTTTCAATGAATTACAATTGGGTCACTAAATTTTAGTTTATTCAATTGAGTTATTGAACTTGAATTTAATTTTCAAATTTCATTGATGTCACATTCCACCATATATCTATCATCCTATAGACTAGGGAGAATTTATTTGCTGGTAGCAATAAGTGATATTCCACTTAATCGCTAGGTTATAACAATGATTTAGATAAAAATGTTAAAAGATATATTAAAAAAAAACATTTTTAGTACGTGGAATAATGGTAAATTGGAAGTCGCAAAGTGATTGCATAGAATATTCATTATGGTATGACTATAAATTAATTCTTCAATCTGTGATACGACATGAACGAGTGAAATTCGAAACTAAAATTGAAGTTCAGTTACTCAATTGAAAAAAATTAAAATTCAATGATCCAATTGAAATTTCCTGAAAGCTGATGAAAATTGCCATAATTATATATAGAATTTTATGTCATCATTGAATAAATCGGTTGAACCTTGAAATAATAAATGCCACAGCCAACTTACTAGACTATTGACTAAGTCAGTAGTGAATAATAAATATATAAAAATAATATTTGGTGCGAGCCATTTTCTTGGTTTTAGGATTATAATTGGATGTGTGATAATAGGCATTATTAATGTCAACGTTTAACCAAAAAGTCAGCAATATCAATGGAAGAAATCGTTAGACGTGTCGTGCATTTGATCATTAGATTAATATTAATATATGCAGATTATTTTTAAATTTTTATTTTCCTAATTAGTTGGTTTGTATTAGCATCAAGCTGTTTGACATTTACGTGTTTATTTGTCAACTCAAGAAACTTATCTGGTTTGACTTGTTCAAATGATATTTTCTTTATGGAACTTCATGAACTTCATAAATAATGTTCGGCACGTAGTAAACAAACTTTTTACGAAATACAATGTTTTTCACTAAATCTTATTTTGTTACAAGTCGGTCATTGAACTTAGACTTTATTTAAACTTGATACAGGAACTTAAACATAAATTAAAACTTGATTATTCAATTGTAGCTAGGGAAAAAGCTAATGTAATTGTCTAGGTGGTAGCTTAATTAGCAAATATTTAGCTCATGTGACACTTTTTACATTTGTTTAACTAACAGACTCGAACTGCTGGAGTGATAAAATTATAGCTAAAGTTATATTAAGTCCCTGTTTAGCTTAGATTTTTAGTAGATTTTGATTTTAAAAAATGATGAAATGTACTATTGAAAAGTTGTAGGTTCTATGAAATGTGTGATTAAAATTAATTATTGACTTTAAATTAAATTTTTTGACTTTTAATATACACCAAACATAGACTAAATGATTAACATAAAAAAAAAAAAAATCAATC